>NC_028355.1:19169026-19205390 GCF_000741045.1 Vigna radiata var. radiata | reverse complement strand
ATCTAAAAACCCTGCAAAACAATGCAAAACAAGCATAATATCTCTAAAACCAACTTTTGACTCTCAAGAGACTCAACTAAGTGTTTTACTTGATTTAAAGCTCATTCTAAGCCACAAAGGGTGTGTTTTACTATCAAATTTAAGCATGAAAATAACGGTTTTTAGACCGTTATCACCTGTTAACCTCTCCAACATCTGATCCATGAAAGGAAAGAGAAAATAATCCTTCCTAGTAGCATTGTTCATCTTCCTATAGTCAATACACATCCTCCATTCAGTAACAGTCCTTGTGGGTATGAGTTCATTTTTTTCATTATAAATAATTGTCATCCCACCTTTCTTTGGTACCACCTGTACTGGGCTTACCCATGCACTGTCAGAAATAGGATAAATAATACCAGCCTCAAGTAACTTCAACACTTCTTTCCTTACTTCCTCTTTCATCACTTGATTTAATCTCCTTTGTGGTTGAGCAACTGGTTTGTAGTCATCCTCCATGAATATTTTGTGCACGCAATAAGTTGGACTTATGCCTTTGAGATCTGAAATTGACCATCCAATAGCTCCTTTGTTGACTTTGAGCACTTCTACCAACTTTTTTCATCTTTGGGAGAGAGAGAATTACTGATGATAATTGGCTTATTCCCCCCTTCTTCTAGAAACACATATTTCAAGTGTGGTGGTAACATCTTCAGCTCTGGTTTGCTTTTCTTGACTTTTTCTTTCGTGTTAAGCAAAGGGACATCTTTTAATTCTTCCAAATCCTCCAAGCTTTCATCAGTCAATTCTTCACAAGTGTCAGCTAGTGTTTCCTCCAAAGGGGAGACATCACACACTTCCTTCTCTTGCACCATGCATATTTTGTCAAGAGTTTCAAGATGGAAACATTCCTTGTCATCTTTTAGGTGAGACATGGCTTTAAAAACATCAAAATTTACTTCTTCATCTTTCACTTTCACCTTTAGTTTGCCATTTTCCACGTCAATGAAAACTCTTGCGGTCTTCATAAAGGGTCTCCCAAGAATATGGGGCATATTCACATCTTCTCCCATCTCCATGATAACAAGGTCCAAAGGAAATAGGAATTTATATACCTTCACAAGCACATCTTCAGCCACCCCATAAGGATATTTTAGAGATCTATCTACCAGTTGAAGAGTCATCCGAGTAGGCTTGAGTTCCGAGCCTTCAATCTTTTCAAACATGGAGAGCGGCATGAGGTTAATACTGGCTCCCAAATCAATTAGTGCTTTTCCAACAAAGATATTTCCTATAGTGCAAGGAATGGTGAAGCTTCTTGGATCTTTCAATTTGCGAGGAAGCAGTTTTTTGTATGATGGCACTATAGTTTCCTTGAACTTCAACGGTCTCTTCTTCAATGTACTTCCTTTTCTTAGTGAGGAGCTCCTTCAGGAATTTGGCATATGAAGTCATTTGCTGCAGAGCTTCTGAGAAAGGTATGTTGATCTCCAGGTTTTTTAAGATCTCCATGAAACGCTCAAATTGTTTTTCTTTTTCCTTCCTAGAATAATTTTTTGGGTAAGGAAGGGTTTTTTTTTAAGAAAACTCTTTCTTTTTTCTCTCATTCTCCTCCTCCTCTCTCTTTTTTATCTTCTCTTTCTTTTTCTTTTCTCTCACTCTCTTGTTTTTCTTTTTCTTTTTCATATTTTTCTTTTTCACCCATCCTCTCTTTTTCTTGTCTCTCTATTTTTCTATCATCTAATACTCTCCCGCTTCTAGTTACAACAGCTCTGCATTCTTCTCCACGATTAGCTTTTATAAAATTTCCAAGATCCTTCAGCTTCTGTATTATGAATCTACAATGTGCCTCCATCCTTTTAGATGCTGCTTGAGTGCTTTCCCGAATTAAGAGAGATTCCTACTTGAACTGTTTGAGAGCCTCCTCAAGCTTTGTAGTACTTTTGGCTTGTGGTGGTCCATTGAATAGTCCACCAACTTGCCCAAATTGACTTTGATTCATGCTTGAGTGAGGTTCCCACCACTAGTTGAGATTATCTTGGTAGAATTGCATCTTGCATAAACAAAAATCCTAGAAAATAATGTTACTGTAAAACACAAATTAAAAATAAAAAAAAAATAAAAAATAAAATAAAAATTAAAAATAAAAAAAAAAGTCAAAGTTAATCAAGAATCACACAAATACAATAGCTTAAACCGTGAGTCCCCGGCAACGGCGCCAAAAACTAGTTGGGAGAAATCGATAAGTGTACCGAGTCGCACGAGTAATATAAAATGGTAAGACAAATTACTGTATCCCAGAGGACTCTCAGCACTGAACAATTGTGTGATAATAAGATTAATTAAGACTTAAATAAAATAAAAAGATATCATTGGGTTTGGGTGCAAAAATAATAAATAAAATAAAAATGCAATTGATCAATGGCAAAGGAGCACAAAGATGAACGAATGTTGATTGATATGAGATGGGTATGTTGTTGGGGTTAAATTTCACCAAATTCTCTCTCATGTATATAAGAATTCTTCTTTATGCATTAATGCCAACGTCTCTCACTAAATTACCTAAACCCGATCCCTCGTTGAATAAGCTTATCCCAAATTACCAGTTCATACAATTCCTAGCATTCCTGGTAATAAGATGTGAAGAACAAGAGATTAAGACGACCAAGACTCATACCCTCATCCATGAGAAATATAACCCTTAGGAGTAATTCAACAAGAACCCCAATTGTAAGGAACCTCCCCGCACTCATGCAATTCATAAATCATGCTCATGAATGAGTTAAACAAAAGCAAGCATAGAAAGAGATGAATTACTCTAACAATTAATGGAAAAGCATGTGGAATTTAAGAATCAATGCAAATACATGAGAGTTTGCAAGGTTACATCATTCCCCAACAATAAATAGAAATTAGTTCCCCAGAGACATGGGGGAACTCTATGAACAATGGAAGAAAGAATGAGAATGAAAGCCTAAGAATTGGGAAAAAAGTGTATTCCTATGCTCTTCTCTGCTAGGAATACAAAACCTAGATCCCTAGGGTCCTTTAAATAAGGTTACAAACGTGCAAAAACAGGGTCCGGTCGAATAAAGTCAAAATAAAGCAGAAATAGGGCTTATCCATGAAAGTCGACGCTCACGCATCCAAGGAGACCGCTCGAGCGGTGAGAGCACTTCATGTAAGGCCCGGGCCTTCAATTTGGCTGCCCAAGCAACGAGACCCCGCCGTTCGGGCGGCCAGGGGCACCGCCCGGGCGGCAAGCTTCGATTTTGCACACTCAAGCTTCGCTTCTGAACACTCGGGCCTCGTGTTTTCCCTCCTTCTGGTGCCTTTTTACGCCCTTGTGAGCTCCATCTTCCTAGCTTTTCATCTTTGCTTCCAGTATTACCTCAATCTTTGTCAAAATAAAGGGAATTAGTCATAAAAGCATTGAAATCAACCTCAACTCTCTTATTCACACAACTTAATGAAAAAGCATGAGTCCAAGCCAGTTTCTAAGTGAGAAAGGTTGCTTTTAGTATCAAAATCACATCACAAATAACAGTGTTTTCAACCGTTATCAGTATGTACAATAGATTCTTTTTCATAATTTTGATGGCTAATGAGTTGTTTGAACTTTATATCCAATTGTTTTGTGTAGGATCTAGGGGAGATTAAGTTGATCTCACATGGAAAGAAACTTAAAGAAATTTGGAACATCTCATTTAGTTTTTCATGATTTTGTGTTGAATTCTGGTTTGATGCCTTTATGAGATATTTCTTATTATTACGCTGATGGGTTTGATATTGGCATTCATTGAAAGATGACATAGAGATACAAGATTGTTGTGAGAACCAGCAGTGGTAGTACGCCGCACAGGCCTACTTGTTACATCTAATTTGATGCACTATTTTATGGGTAAGAGCATCAGCTTCATTCGTGTATCCTACTTGATGCTCTTCAGAGACTTGTAGTGATGTGGGATATATTCTTAGGGAAAGGTTACACTAGCCCACTTATACGAGAAACTTAAATATACCATCTTTGTTGAGACAAAGCAATTCGTTGGATATCTGATTCTTTTACCGGTACATATATATCATGCACTTTCATTTCCTTTATTATATCAGTATTGACCAATCTTTAATTAATTTTTTTAGAATTGGATTTGTGAGCTGATGGCATATCCCTAAAAATTAACTCTTTTGTTCGAATGGATAGTCTTTCAAACATATACATCCAACACAAGACAAATAAAAGCCTCAAAGATTTTCCTACTGTCCAAGACCTTGATCATTCATTTGATTTAAGGTGTATCATTGTTGGGAGTTATATTCTTCATTTACTCACTATTATAACATTTGTTCTAACTGGTGTTATAAAATGGGTATTTAACCTTAGTGGAGAAGCACACAAAACTCCAAAGAAGATAAGGAAGTTTGCCTTGTTCCATGTTAAAGATTTGAGGGCAAATCCTTTTCAAGAGGCGGGGAATGATGGAAAATCCCCCTAGCCATGTGATGGGTACATATTTATGCCCGCATTTATGCTTTAAGGTTCAAATTTTTTATGGGATATTTGTGTTTAAATGGTTGATTTTAAGTGAATTTATGATGATTCGAGTTGTTGAGTTTAGGAATTAAAGAGACATAAAAGGCGAGTTTTAGCGCATAAATTATTCTTGGATGTTCTAATGTTTATTTGGGCAGCTGAAATTAAAGCTTTATCGATCCAAATTGTAGATTAAGGCCCAAAATCATATTTTGTTTGGAAAATAATGTACAGATGGGCCAAACAATGATCGTTTGTAAGTATATTTTGCATTATATATTTGCTTGATTGTTCTCACATTACAATCATTATTTTCTTTGAGTGAGGAGAATCTATGCAGGCTTCACTTGACTCTTAGTCATATGAATAAGCAATAATTACTAAGTGAGATTACTTCCCAACAAAACGGTGACCAACTAAACTTTGTGTCAAATCATGGTTATGATATCTACATATAACCTTCAATACCCACCCCTCTGTTGAGATTGTTGACAACACAATATGTATATCAATCTAGTTTTTGATGATGACAACACAATGCTTAATAACAAGTACATGTTGTTGCTGCATTACATGTTCTTATGCTGATTAAACTGTAATATCTGTTGAACATGTGTATGTGTATTTATTATGTTACATGTTCCTATCTTGATTGATTGATATATTTCTGGAGCATGTGTATATGCTTTAATGTGTTGTGTGATATGCATCATTTCATATGTTTTAGTGCACATATTTTAAAGCAATAAATCACAAGCACTTTTACGAACTTATTCTTGTGCTACAAAGTTCTAGTACAGTAGACTACATTACTAATGGATTTGACTATGCTAAAATCTTTGTACAGATTTTGAGAATCAGTGTTATGTGCTATTTTGAGAAGAAAAGAATTTCAAAGTGTTTGTCATTGTAGTTTACATATTCGACTGTATCAGATGTTTGTTTTGGAATTTTGTTATGCTCTTGTACTCTAACGGCTATATTTTTAAAAGTTAGTTGAGCATTGATGACTTGGTCAACTGTATTGAATGTCTTCTATTATTTGTTGACCATAGGCTACTAAATTGACTGAACTGTTATAATTGTTATAATACAGTCGACTGAATTAGTAGCACATTCGACTGAGAATCTGACAGATTAACAGAATTCTATAAATAGACTGAACACGGGTTTGTTCTAAGATTTTTGATGATGTAACAATTTCATTTCTGTTTCAAATTTCTCTTAACTCCAAGAATTCTCCAAGAAGATGGTGGTGATCTTTCTTGAACGAGATTCAAAGAGGAGATTCAATTGTGCATTCATTCGCTGATCAACATCTGCACAAGAAGGTGCTTCTGTGATAGATCGTGTAGGCTTGGCATCCTGTGAAGACTACTGGAATTGTTTGAGAGGCTTGGCATCCTGTAAAGACTGCTGGATTTGGACTTGTTGTGATACAGGGGGATAGTTCACTTTGAGGATTGTTAAAAGTGGTGTTGCAGATTGTAGAATAGGGGATTCTTGCTACAAGTCTGGTCTTGTTGTGCAGCTGTATTTTGGTTTGGGGTTAGAGAGGAGATTTATATTTTTGATGTGGAGGTCTTCTATAAATTCCTTGTTGTAAAAATTGCAACCATTATAGTGCATTTGCTTCCTAGGTTGGAAGGACACTGGATGTAGGCATTGTTGACCGAACCAGTATAAAAATTTGTGTTTGCATTTCTCTATCCCTTATCTTTTACATTCCAGTCGACTTTATTCTTTACGCAGTCAACTACGTAATTTCTGTTGGATACATATTCTGATTGCTTGCAATTCAAGAAATTTCAAAAAGCTTTATACTTTGATTACAAGATTGCGAAAAGAAAGTATTTTTGAAACAACACCAATTCACCCCCCTCTTGGTGAAATAAAGAAGCCAACCTGTTTTCCAACAATTGGCACCAGAGTTGGTTTTCATAAGATATTTGAAAAACTAGTCAACCTGTTTTTACCTGGGGATGGCTTCCTGTTTTCAAACTTTTGGTGAAGGTGCTTCAACAAACAGACCACCTCAGTTTGCTGGTGAAAATTATCTGTTTTGCAAAATTAGAATGCAAATCTTTCTTGAATCACAAGACAAAGGAATGTTGGATGCCACATTAAATGGACCATTTGTGCCTACAAAAATTGTTGATGAAAAAACTGTTTTAAAACCTTTTACTGAGTGGACTGCTGATGAGAATAGAAAAGATCATTATGATATTAAAGCTAGGAATATTATTGCCTCTACACTAACTGTTGATGCATTTTTCAGGATATCTCAATGCAAATCTGCAAAGGAGATGTGGGATGTCTTGGAGGTTACTCATGAAGGCACAAATGAAGTAAAGAGAGCAAGAAATAATTCAATGATACAAAAGTACGAATTGTTCAGAATGAAAGCTGGTGAAAACATCTATGATGTGAAGAAACGATTCACTCACATTGTAAATCATCTTATGGCTCTCGGGAAAGTCTTTGAAAATGAGGAAATCAATATCAAGATTTTCAAAAGTCTGAACAATAATTGGCAACCAAAAGTCACAACAATCTCTGAATCCAAAGATCTCACAACGATGAACATGGGTACCTTGTTTGGCAAGTTACGTGAACATGAATTGAAACTCGATAGATTGAAGGATGAAGAAGAGATTGAAGAGAAGAAGTCCATTGCTCTGAAAGCTACAAGCAAGAACAACTGAGAAACACACATGGATGAAAGAGAATTGATGACCTTGATGGTAAGAAAATTTAGTCAACTTATTCCAAATGATAGTCAACTGTCTAACCATGCAGGTCAAGGTAAAAAGAATAGCTTCAGCAAAAATGTTGTCCAGTGTTATGAATGTGGAAAGGAAGGTCACATCAAGACTGATTATCCTTAATTATAGCCGAAGCAGAAAGGAAAGAAAAGATTCCCTAAAGGCAAAAATATGAAAAGAAAAGGAGCATACATTGCTTGGGAGAATACAGATTCTGAAAGCTCAAGTGATGAAGATGCTAATCAAGATGAGGAATCCAACATCTATCACATGGCTGGAACATCAAGAAATGACATGACAATGATGAAGAATTTGAGAAGCTATCAATAGAAGAAAAATATCATCAACTAATTGAAACATTCAAAGAATTGCATGCTGAGGCAATGCGACTACAATACAAGGTTAATCGACTAAACTCTGAAAGAAGAGATTTTGAGTATAGAATTAATAACCTTGTTGTTGATAATGATAGATTAGAAAAAGAATTAAATGAAGCTTTGTTATCTGCTAAAAATGTCAAGATTGAAACTGTTACAGTAGATAAAATCTGTGAAGATTGTCCTACTTATGTTGAAAAGATAGATTACTTAACTAGCACACTAGCTAAGTATACTCAAGGAAGAGACAATTTAAATGTTGTACTAAAATCATCTAGCAGAGCTATTTTCAAGCAAGGAATAGGCTACAAAGCTCAATCTAGCAGAATAAATACTAAGAGATTTACTGATTTAAGTAAACCTGCTAAAAATGCATGTTTCTATTGTAATTGTGTTGGTCATACTGTTAGAAACTGTTATTATAGAAATATTGTTGTTCCTAAAAGTATTTGTTTGGAAACCAAAGGAACTGGTAACAAGGACTGACAATCATGGACCCAAAGTTAAATGGGTACCAGCAACCAAATCTTAATCTGTTTTTGCAGGATATAAAGTTGATTCAGTGTGATCTCAAGGATGGATCAATCTAGATTAAATCATTATCTTGAGAATATACGACTGGTAAATCTGTATTAATTTACTGCATTATTGCTTAACTGCATTGGTTGTTGTTGAGTGATAACATGAATATATTATTTGTTTGATTGATTGATTGTTTGTGTGTAAAACTCTATTTTTCATATGTTTTAGTCGACTTTTTAAATAATACATTTGACTATGTTCTGTAAGTGTTTTAAAAAATTCTGATTTTATAACGCTAAAATTTAAATCTGCGTCATCTCATTAATTAGGTTCTCTCAATCCTCTCTGTAAGACTTTCTTTCACCCTTCCTTTATTGAAAAAGAAAGGTTCTTAAATCCTCATTCCATTGCATCCTCAAGTCACTCCATACGCAAAAACACAGGAAAAGGTGTCCCTGAATCAAGACTGCCTGACCCGACTGGCTGGATTAGTGATGAAGCAACTTGCGAAAGATTTCTTGGTGCAACTACAAAGAATGTTGTTTCTCCTATGAACATAAATCTAAATTTGTTTGAAAGGGAAGGATTCTTGTTTCTTGACTGGTTCGAAAAACAAGGATTGTCAATATTTGTGCAAATGAAGGGATGTTGGTATCCTGATTTAGTAAGGGTGGTTAATGACATTATGTGTTCAAGAGTAAAAGGTGTTGACATTCGCATTGATGACTTCACATGGAATATGGCTACAAATCTACCTTCAGAAGGAGCTTTGTCACATCTGTCATTTGATCAAACAAATGTCTTACTTAACAAGAGAAAGGTATACAAGGACTGGCTGAGGTTTCTTGGAAAATATTCCATTGAAAGGTTGTATGCTCATGAAGGCTTAAGAAAAGAAGAAAAGATTATTGTTGTTCTTCTGGCACACATTATTTTACCAGGAAGAACTAAAACTGATAGAATGACGAGGGAAGACATTTATCTTCTTCATGCAATAAAGAATAATACTCCAACAAACTGGCTAGAAGTTGTGAAGAATCACATGAAATTTGCTGCCCTAAACAGATCACTATATCTTCCATATGCCGTATTAGTGAGCAAAATATTGGAATTACAAGGAGTTGATGTTAAAAATGAACAGAAGTGCTTATGGCGCTCATCAAATACATTTGACTGTGACTCAGTTGTATCTCTCGAAATTGTGAAAACTATAAATGGATGGAATTTTATGGGTGAAGAAGCTAAGTACAGTACTGGAAGCACCTATGCTAATATGGTGAATCCGACAATAGGAAATCAAGATGAAAGTTCTTTTGAAGAGGACTTCATAGAATCTTTCTAGCTCAGCTTAAGGAAATGAAAGAAGTGTCTTGAGTTTAAAACCATGTTTAATATTTTTTTTGTTGTTGCAATGGCTTAGATATGCCATCTTTTGTTTAGTGTGTTTTTTTTATTCCTTGATCATGGTTCTATCAATGTAATATTCTATTTTCAAGGAAATGAAATTAATACTTTTGAATTAATACAGTTGCTTTGAATTTGTTTGAAAATGCTTGCACTGCTTGATTGATTCGACTGCAACATGTTTGAAGTCAACTCTGCTAATCTGTTATACATCTGAACACATTAACTTCTGCTATTCATAACCATTTTTCTTGCTTAACTAAATTGCTTGATCTGGAAAGAATTTTTAAGGTTTTGCAGGAATAACATTGCTTTGCAACTATCAAGAGGAATTCAACAACTTTGGAAACCAATGAAGTCAACTGGGGAAATACAGTAGTTGACTGCTCTATAACAGGGTTATAAATTCCAATACTAGAATTTGGTTACTCTTTTCGTTATTGCTTATTCTGATATATCTGTTATTATCTCTGCTATAAATAATTTGTTAATCATCTTATCTGAGATAATATTGTGAGATTGTTGATAATTGTATCATTGCATATCTGAATTGAGTGCTATACTGTCTTTGATACAATTCTGTGATTGAACTGATTGTTTAATCTGTGATATGTTGCATTGTGCATCTGATTTGATTTTATTACTTATGCATAATGACAGTAGGAGTATCACTCTTTACATATTTTCATTCACTTGTCTATATTTCAGGGGGAGTTATTTTTTACATGTGACTGAATGTCATATTGAGATCATCATTGTACTTTGAAAACTTGCATATTTTGTTTGATGTATCTCTGGTTGATTGTTTTTCAGCAAAGTATCATAAGCAAACCTTTTTTGCTATTGCAGAAAGGGGAGAAAATTTATGATCTTATAGTGTTATATGAATGGGGGAGATTACTAATTCTTTCTCATTCTGTGTGATATATTTTGCTGATTGATGTCTTACATGCAGAGTACATAACTATTTTAAATTTTATTGTATTGTAATTTTAATTGTTTAAACTTTTTGGAGAAACCTTTGCACATTGGGCCATTGTTAAAAAAATTATGAGGAGTCCAAAATTGTAGGACACTTGCCCAAGGGTTTCTTTTTATTTTTAGGGTGGACCCCACCTCATTTTAGGGCACATGGCCTCTTAAAAATTTGACCTAGTCGTCACATTGGAAGAGGCTGGAACGTTTCTCTCAGAATTAGGAGGAGAACTCTCGGCTCTAATGTCTGGAAACAATGTTCACGATGCTTGGTATTGGATGAATGAATAGAATACCTTTACTCTTCCTTTATAATTTTTTTTCGATACAGTACTTTGATTGAATGTTCTTGTCTTCTCTTGATTCCACACTTATGGTGATTCTCTTCCTTTATTTGTGCTTCTTGTTTCCTAGCTGAAACATCACCTTCCAACAGCCCATGTGGACCCTCTTTATCTTCTTTTCCTGGAAGAAAACATTTAATTGATTTAAGCAAGGTTGTCATGGTCAGCAGCCACCTTTAAGCACATTTAATTTTCTTAGTAAAAAGTTGAGGAAACAGTGATTTTATATGATTCATTTGAGAAAAGGATGGCTGTCATGTGGAGAGCAATTCGGTTTTTATTTAAATGAAAGAGAAGGAAACCGGTGATGGTATTTGGGAAATGGGGCAGCCGCCACTTTCATGTGGGTTTACTTTTTGAAGTTATTTTTTAAATGGAAATGAGTTTTTGAAGAGCACGCGGGTTACAAGGTGATGTCCTAGATACTTTTGCATTTCATGAATTGAATGGTAGAAGTAGGTAGAAGTAGGTAGGTGGCAGTAGGTGTACGGTGGTAGCATTTTGAAGAAAGAAAGTTTATCCATTGCTTAGTGATTAACATGTTCATTTGTTAGAAAAAACAAAGGGGGCTGCAGCGGATCAAATTTGAAGATGCAAATGGTGTTGATTGATTGGCTTTTGTGTTACGGCTTGGTGCAGGGAACCACTTTACTTTCTTTATTTTAATTAATTAGAAGTATTTTCATATCTTTCAACACCTCATGGCTACTGATAAAAGATGGAGATGCATTTTAGTTTCTTTACTTTTTAAGTTTCTCTTATTTACATTATTACTATGATGAATTGCTTTTAATATTTAGTTCACATGCCGCATTTTAACTGTGCTAGATATTTGTGTTACAGTGTAAGGCGTTTAATATTTTCTTTTACTTTAATGTTTTCTATTTTTAGTTGTGATAATTTAGTTGTAATGTTAGCTTTAGTGTCTATATGTTTCTATACTGTTAGTTAGGTTTAATTTGTGTGTTTTAATTTAGTCGATTTGCATTCACAAAAACACTTTCAAAACCCTCCCACTTCGTGTCTAACCTAATTCTCGAACCACATTTGGTCCTTGAGAGACGACTTAAGAGTCACTTCCTAGCACTATACTGCATTTCTCATATGCAATCAAATTTCTATGGGCCGTGACACCCATCACTGATTAAACTGTAATATTTGTTGAACATGTGTATGTACTATGTTACATGTTCCTATGTTGATTGATTGATATATTTTTGGAACATGTGTATATGCTTTAATGTGTTGTGTGCTATGCATCATTTCATATGTTTTACTGCACATATTTTAAAGCAAGAAATCACAAGCACTTTTACGAACTTATTCTTGTGCTACAATACAGTAGACTACATTACAAATGGATTCGACTATGCTAAAATCTTTGTACAGATTTTGAGAATCAGTGCTATGTGCTATTTTGAGAAGAAAAGAATTTCAAAGTGTTTGTCATTGTGATAGTCCACACTGTAGTTTACATATTCGACTGTATCTGATGCTTGTTTTGGAAATTTGTTATGCTCTTGCACTCTAACGGCTATAATTTTAAAAGTTCGTTGAGCATTGATGACTGAATTAGTAGCACATTCGACTGAGAATCTGACTGATTAACAGAAATCTATAAATAGACTGAACACGGGTTTGTTCTAAGACTTTTGATGATCTAACAATTTCATTTTTGTTTCAGATTTCTCTTAACTCCAAGAATTCTCCAAGAAGACGGTGGTGATCTTTCTTGAACGAGATTCAAAAAGGAGATTCAATAGCGCATTCATTGGTTGATCAACATCTGCACAAGAAGGTGCTTCTGTGATTGATTTTGTATGATGGACTTCTTATGAAGACTGCTAGAATTGTCTGAGAGGCTTGACATCTTGTAAAGACTATAGGATTTGGACTTGTTGTGATACAGGGGGATAGTTCACTTTGAGGATTGTTAAAACTGGTGTTGCAGATTGCAGAATAAGGGATTCTTGCTGCAAGTCTGGTCTTGTTGTGCAACTATATTTTGGTTTTGGGTTAGAGAAGAGATTTATATTTTTGACGTGGAGGTCTTCTATAAATTCCTTGTTGTAAAAACCACAACCATTATAGTGCATTTTCTTCCTGGGTTGGAAGGACACTGGATGTAGGCATTGTTGGCCGAACCAGTATAAAAATCTGTGTTTGCATTTCTCTATCCCTTATTTTTCACATTCCAGTCGACTTTATTCTTTAGGCAGTCAACTACGTAATTTTCGCTGCATACATATTCTGATTGCTTGCAATTCAAGAAATTTCAAAAAGCTTTATACTTTGATTACAAGATTGCGAAAAGAAAGTATTTTTGAAACAATACCAATTCACCCCCCTCTTGGTGAAATAAAGAAGCCAACTTGTTCCCAACACCCTCTACATTAGAAATTGGTTTGCCTTTCAATGTAAAAGGACACTCACATTTTCTTGTGTCTTATATACTTGGTTGGGCATCAGGTTTTATTTCCCGTACTTCCTATAACACTCTAATTTAGGATGTTACGTGTAATTAATTAAGTTAAGAAAAAACGACTTATGATACCATTATGAAAATGTGAAAAATAAAAAGTTTATTTAATTATCATGAAAATAATTAAAATCATGTGGAAATAAAAATTAATTAAATTACAATCTATAAGGTTAAAGAAAATCTAAGCATGAACTCTATTGCTTTCTCAAACCACTTAGAAAATTCCTATATTATTTTCCCATGTCTACCCTCACTCTACACAACACCAACATCATATGTAATATCATTTGCTCCTATATTAAAACGGTTATCGTAGGTGGAAACCACAACAAAAAAAATGCAAGGGTGAGCTAACAGAAAAAATACAAGATAATACACAATAACCGCACTCATCCATCCTATTCAGATATTCATCCCCAATCCATAAAGTCAACTACATTCCCATAACACAAAAACAAATTACCGCAAACACCTGTGGTATATTCCCCATACCCTAGCATACCACTTGTTCATTAGAACGAATCATTTCAAGTCATACGACACTCAAACCCATCATCTTACCACATTGCATGGACGATAGAACCACTTTCCTGCATCACACGGCCAAAATAGGCATCGTTAGATTTACTAGGTACGACGAGACAACCCTTGAACAATTTATCTTATCCTCACATGCATACAACCAACAACAAGTAATACATTCATGTTCAAACATCAAAACAACTAACCATACAACTCGACACAAAACATAACAATATGCCCAACAACACCTGAGTGAACAATCATCACAAACAGCTCAACCAAACACACACATAAAAAGGAAAACAAGAAAACAAAAAATCAACAATCAAGAATCAAGAACAAAGAAATCTAGAATTTAAAAAATCAAGAATGTAAGCTCCCCTTACCTGAGTTTCCCGCTAAGACATTTTCCTAGAATAAAGAAAGCCATTCAACTACACCCACAGATCTTCACTCGATCAAACTCTCACTCTCACCTTGAAAGTTTCAATCTCTTTATTTTTTCCTAATGGCCAATGTTTTTATTTTAACATAATATAGATAGGAGGTTTCTAATATATTAACAACTATATATGAGATTAATTTTCCTTGTGTTGATAATGGAATAAATATAGGTTAAGCCTACCAATAAGGAGTAATAATAACTAACTAAAGATAAAAGATAAAGATAAGATAAAAATAAGATATATATCTAAGATATCTAATAATAATTTAACTAATAAGAGGCATATCTAACCCAATTGGTTTTATTTTCTAAATATTTATAAAAGCCTATTATTTTAATTACAGAATAAAATAAAATTATCTTTAACTTGATTAATTCTGATAAGTCCCTAGATAATATATTGTATTTTAATATTTTTATTTTAATTGATTATGATAAGTCCCTAAATAGTACATTCTATTTTATTATCATCTAATAATAATATCTAATTATATCTAATAATATCTCAAAATATTTTTTAATTTTTAATTGTATCTAGTATATAACAATATCTAAGAATATCTTTTAAAATAAAATAACCCTTTAAATAAAAATAAAAAACAATTTTAACCTTTATTTAAAATAGTTAACCACATTTATATATTTTTCCTAATTATTAAAATATGTAGAATCTCACATTCCCCCACCAAAAACAATTTTCATCTTCGAAAATGTACTTCCAAAAGATATCTTCTTCTTATGTTTTCCTATGATAAGACCTAAGAGATACCTAAAATTATAGTTAAACAAACATAACAACATATTTATAAGTACCATGCTTACACATAAAACAAATAATAAAGGAAATAAACATATATTATGCATACAATGTTGGAACAATTTTCCAAGAACTTAGGGAAACAAGATGAACAACAATGAAGACTTGATATAATCTTCTTGGCATGAATACATACTTTCCTAAAAGCAATATTTCGTCCCTTATAAGATTGGAGGGGATCACGAAATCCGCTTTTGAGATACAAAGAAGAAATACAACGATGATACTCACTCTTAGTATTAACGTTAAACAAGAATAAAATTCTCAAGAATTGATTTGTGTGTTAAGTGAATGACCGAGTGTAGAGAAAAGTCACACAAGTCTCTCAAGTCTATCCTTCAATAGAGCACATGATCCCTTTATATAGATTTTGATCAGGCATTTTTCAAATCCAAGAGATATCAGATTCTGATTAGTTACATTTCTTCATGAATGATATCATGAATAGTTGTAGCTCTTCATGAATAACAACTTTTCTGACTAGTTACATTTCTTGATTGTAACTTTTCATGAATGGTTGTAACTCTTCATGAATAATTGTAACTCTTCATGAATATGAAAACTATCTCCAGTACTCTTAAATTCCAACAATCCTCCACCATTTGAGAGTATTGTATAATTACTTCACACAAACATCAATTTAATAGTTGCAATCTTACACATAAATGAAAGTGTACATAGACTTGAACTTTCACTTAGTAGAATAAACATTTCAGGAATTCGTATTTTATTGGTGTCGAAACGATTGAACCAACATAATACATAATGAAGTCTTGAAGATACTCTACATATAAGATAAATTACATATTCTTGTTATACTTGACACAATAGGGCCATGCGTCCATATCTATTCATAAGTGCAACAAAGTCATGCCCCCTTGACTTCTTGAAGTGGCCAAACTTCGCACTTACATAGGTTGATTTCTTAGGTATACATGTTTTTGTGACAAAATATAAATTCAAGAAATCAATTAAGAATTAGTCAACCTCCTAAGTATCACAAATCTAAAGCACTCTTGAAATAATTATTTGTGCTTTCAATCATCAAATAAGAGATTTAATCTTATTGAACTTAAGGCTCAATGTCATATTAAGTGTTAAGTTAAGATTCCCTTACTTGTGATTAATCATGGGCTCCATTCATATTCCAATTGTCATTTTGGAAATGGAATCTTTAGCCAATGCCTTAGTAAATCCATCAGCCAAATTAAACTTTGTTCGTACGAAATCAACTGTAATAACTCCACCTTTGATGAGTCCTTGGACATAACTATGTCTCACACCAATATGTCTTGATTTTCCATTGTATACTTGACTATAAGCCTTTGTCAATGTTGCAACATTGTCACAATGTATTTCCATTGGTGATATTGGTTTTGGTAATAATGGTAATTCGAACATGAGATTCCTCAACCATTCAGCTTCCTTTCCTATTGAGGCTAGAAACTCTATAGCTATAGTGGAATATGTAATGCAAGTTTGTTTCTTGGACGACCAAGAAATTGCATCTCCCCCAAGGAGGAAAATCCAACCACTAGTTGAAGAATGATCTTCTATATTTGTAATCCAACTTGCATCAGAATATCCTTCCAAAGCTGAAGGATAACCACTATATGTTAATCCATAATTAAGATTTTTCTTTAAATACTTAAGTACTCGATGTACTGCTTTCCAATATGATAGGCTAGGGTTACTAGTATATCTACACATTTGCTTACCGCAAAAGCAATATCTGGCCTTGTACTTGTCATTACATACATTAAACATCCTATTACCCTTGCATATTCCAGTTGCGAAACTGCTTTACCACGATTAGGCAATATCTTTAACCTAGGGTCCATAGGGGTTGAAACAAGAGATATTCATAATTGTTGAATTTCTAACATCTTTCCAATTTGGTGGTAGTTTGTTAATTATAGAAGAAACAATGAATGTCTCATCCATTGAAATATTATGTGGCTTGAAACTTGCTAGGATTCTTTGGATTTCATGAAATTGTTCCATTATTGGTCTAACATCAATCATTTTGTAATTATTAAAATTACTAACCAGGAATTTCTTGCTTGATGCATCTTCAGAAATGTATTTGCTTTCAAGTTGATCCCAAAGTTATTTTGTAGAATCCACATATTGATATATATCAAATAAAGGATCAGACATACCATTCAAAATGTAACCACGATAGACATAATCATCATTCTCCCATTTGTTCCTATTCCATTGTTCCTCCAATGTCTCGGTTTCGCTTTCTTTGGGTTGGGGAGAACTTAGAACATATGTCATGTTTAGAGCCGAGAGAAGGAAATACATCTTTTTTTTTGCCATCATTGGAAACCAACCCCTTCAAACTTGTCTAATTTGTGAAAGTTTGCAGACATCTCACGAATTGTAGTCATCTTAGAGAAGATATTGCTTTTAGACCGTTGGAACAATTTTCCAAGAACTTAGGGAAACAAGATGAACAACAATGGAGACTTGATATAATCTTCTAAGCGTGAATACATACTTTCCTAAAAGCAATATTTCGACCCTTATAAGAGTGGAGGAGGTCACGAAATCCGCTTTTGAGATACAAAGAAGAAATACAACAACGATACTCACTCTTAGTATTAACGTTAAACAAGAATAAAATTCTCAAGAATTGATTTGTGTGTTAAGTGAGTGACCAAGTGTAGAGAAAAGTCACACAAGTCTCTCAAGTCTATCCTTTCAATAGAGCACAAGATCCCTTTATATTGATGTTGATTAGGCATCTTTCAAATCCAAGAGATACCATATTCTGATTAGTTACATTTCTTCATGAATGATTGTAACTTTTCATGAATAGTTGTAACTCTTCATGAATAACAACTTTTCTGACTAGTTACATTTCTTGATTGTAACTTTAAATGAATGTTTGTAACTCTTAATGAATAATTGTAACTCTTTAGTATATGAAAACTGTCTCGAATACTCTTAAATTTCAACACACAATAAGAAGCAAACACATGACCACTAATTCATACTGAGGAGCTCTAATAATTATCTTTTCTTATTTTAAATAATGATTATCATGATTATTGATAACGGTTGAAAAATCGTTATTTTTATACTTAATTTTGATATCAAATGCACCCTTGTTGACTTAGAAACTTGCTAGCATGAATGATTTTGCCTAAGTTTCTGTGATTGATTGAATTGCATGCATATGTGATATGATCAAGGTCGTTTTTGAAAAGCCCTTTTCTACCCAAAAGTTTCGTCCTAGATGAAAAAGAACATCTTATGTTCTACCCTTTTTGAACCTAAGCCTTAAACAAGATAAAAACCCTTGCTTTGAAAGTCTTTGCCTTGAGTTAGGTTGAGAAATATTTTTGTGGTATTGTTAAAGGTTCAAGTTTGGGGTTGTTGGGAGAATTGAAAAAGAAAAGAAAAGTTAGGCATTGAGCTTATGAGTTGAAAAAAAAATGCATGAGAAAAGATGAAAAAGATAGAGAAAGAAAAGCATGAAAAGAAAAGCTCAATGTAGAAAAAGGGGAAAAGTTGGGAATAAGTAAGATTGGTTGAAAAAGAGAGTTAGTGCTTGAATTATGAATGTATACATAAATCTCTTAACTCAAGGATTTTGTGATCTACAAAAACCAATGTTTCTTGTTAGCCCAACCACATTATAAAACTTGAAAAGTCCTTGTGATGACATGTGTATGTGATGATGTTTGATTGTGGTAAATGAAAGGCAACTTTGTTCTATGTGACATGTGGATAGTAGAGGGAAGGAGTGACCTTTATACACCTTTGAGTGAAATGCTTGAGTGTTTGAGTGAAACACTTTATCTGGTGAGGAATGATTCCATGAATTCATGATTATATCTATGCTTAGCTAATTGTGTTAGAATCGGCTGCAGCAGAATTGTTAGCGTGGAATAACAAACCAAGAGGGTTTTTAATTCAAACGTGTGCCTTTTAATTTCGTCTCAATTTCACTTACTACGCAAATAATAAATATAAATAAAAGAGTAAGGTTGAGAGAAATTTGCACAGATGATTTTTATACTGGTTCGGATCTTACCAATCCTACATCCAGTCGCTTATCTCAAACCGAGATAAACAGTTCACTATCACAAAAAAATTACAAATAATAATCACAAAGAAAAATAATTTGTAAAAGTTTAGAAACCAATCTCTTGATACCACAAGAGATGAACCTGCACCTCCTTTGAATCTTCACAAAGGATGAGAAACCTCCTCCGAATACTTCACGAAGGATGAAACACCTCCTCCGAATACTTCACGAAGGATGATCCTCTTCCAAACACGGCCTCAGACGCACCAAGGATGAACCAGCTATTCCTCTGTCACCGTAGTTGCAATGTACCAGCACCACAGAGAAGAGTTTCCTTAGCTGAGCAAGAGCACACACTTCTCAAAGAGTTCTGAGTGTTTTAGCACAGGGGAAGAGTTGTTGTTGATGGATAAAGAGAGCCTATAAATAGACTCAAGCAAAAACTCTTCCATTCTACGAAACTGNNCATTTAACNNATTTAATCGATTAATATTAGTGTTAATCGATTAAAATAAGTACAACGGCTAGTTTTTCAAATCAAAAACCTCCAACGGCTAGTATTAATCGATTATTCTNAGGATTAANCGATTAATTAATCGATTAAAACTTGCTTTAATCGATTATTCCAAAGCTGATTGGGTTTTGGCTTCTGTAGCGATTTTAATCGATTATATCAGGGATTAATCGATTAAAACAGAGAAGTTTTGATTCTAAACAGCAAATACAAAGTATAAAGGTACAAGAATCAAAACCTACTACAAATCTAAGTCCTAAATAATGAAACAACTATTATTACAAAAGCTTTTTATAACAAAAATAAGTCTTCAAAGGATCTTCATGAATCTTGGTAAATCTTGACTTGATTTGGGCATCATCAAAACTTCATCTTCACCATTTTGCTAACAAATTGATCATTCATGAGAATAGCATCTGTTGGAAGATTATGTGATTGTGTGAACACCATGATGAGTAAATTGAATCAAAGCATGCGCACATCTTAACTAAATTCTATTGATGAGTTGAATTGAGTGATTACCTATCTTGAAAGAAAGAGCTTTTGAATGTGATTGAACCATTGTGTTGATTTGTGGAAGACTAAGTTTCATCTTGTTTGCTTGAGGACAAGCAAAGTTTCAAGTTTAGGGTTGTGATAACGGTTGGAAAACCGTTATTTTTATACTTAATTTTGATATCAAATGCACCCTTGTTGACTTAGAAACTTGCTTTGACTCATGATTTTTCTTTAGTTTTGTGAATAAAAGGGTTGAGGACATGTTTTATGATTTTATCATTAGATTCCCTTGATTTTGTAGGTTTTTGGAATGAATTGAAAGAAAGGTTGAAGTTCCAAGGGTTGTAGTGTAGAAAAGTCAAATATAATGCAGAAAAGTCAACCAGTCGACCAGAAAAGTCAACAGTAAACCAAAAAAGTCAATCAGTCAACTAGAAAAAGTCAACCAGTTGACCAAAATGTTGACCAGAGCGCTGAGCGGCGGTTTTGGGCGTTGAGCGGTTTTGGGGCAAACCGCTGAGCACCGTTTTTGAGCACTGAGCGGTTTGAACGCGGGCTTGGACCTATTTTATGTTATTTTTATGATATGTTTTGGCTTGGACTTGTTTTCTGTTATTTTTATGGCTTATTTAAAGACCTAAACACTCTAGAGAATGTATCGTTTGAGGGCTTTGGCACAGAAACACACTTTTCACCCTTTTAGGGTACATTTGGAGATGGTGATAGCTCTCATTTTCTCCTCTTTAGGGTTTCTATCTCCATTCTTTCATTCCATTCACCTAGTTTCTCCATGACGATGGGGAACTAAACCTTATTTGTTGCTAGGGAAAGATGTAACCTCTAAAATCTCTTATATTGAAATCCTTATTTTATTCATGTGCTTTCATATGCTTATATTATCAATTGTTGGGTTCCTTACCTTTGCTTAATGCTTTTATCGTTTAACTCATTCGGTAAATGTTGTTTGTCTTTATTTATACGGAGACGTACAGTAATGTCATGAACTGGGGGGAATTCCTTGATTATGCTAATACCTCCTAGAGATAGGGGTAGGACGATCAATAGTATTTTGCTTCCGTTTATCATGCATTATTAGTTACTAGGGGAGGCTAGATAAAGCAAGCCAGTAATTAGTAATAGGCTCTTTTCGCCAAGAGATTGTGTTTAGGGTAGACTAAGAAAGTTTGCATGACAATATGATAATAAAGCGAATTTAATAAGAAAAGTAGATATATGAGAGTGATTGGGTGAACTCTGAACCCTAGCAACAAATCCATCTCATATTATCAAGATCATTCATCCACTTTTGTGTTTAACCTCAATTGATCAAATTGCATTCATGTTTATTTTTCCATACTTTATATTAAAAAAACCCTCAAAAATATTGTTCTTATAGTCTTGATTGGTTAAGCAAAAACACAACAGTTTAGTGCCATGAGTCTCTTGGGATAACGATACTTAGACTTACCATTTTATTATTACTTGATACGATTTGGTACACTTGTCAGAGTGTTAACAATTACCATATTTATTTGATATCTAATTTTTCCAAGTCTTACATTTTCTCTCCTTTCACATCCTAACAACACAAAAAATTAACTCACTTATTCGATAATAATAATAATACCTCAAGAAATTATTAAAAAAGTAAATAAAACAAATAAAAAAATTAAATAAAAAAGTTAAAAAAATTAGAAAAAAAATATATTAAATGAATGATATATTTCAAAATCTAATAGAAATTTTAATTGAATTTTGTAATCTGGAAGAATGAGTATCGAATTTCGAAATCTACCAGGGTTAATTAGATTTTGAAATCTAACAATTCAGTTAACTAAATTTTAATATACGTGAATACTTTAATTGAATTTCGAAATTTTGGTGATTTCCTAAATCAGATTAAGAAATATAATAATTTTCTTAATCAAATTTCGAAATCTAATGACATTTAACAGAATTTTGAAATCTAGTGAATATCTTAACCAAATTTAAAATTTTAATAAGTACCTTAACTACATCTCATAATCCAATTACATTAACCGAATTTCAAAATTCAATTAAAGAAGTCATCAATTTTGATAGTCCAATTATGGAAGTCATCCGAAACATAAGAAAAATAAATTTATCAAATGAAAAGAAATATCAAATATGAGAAAAGTATCAAATAAATTTTTTTTAAAACTCTCCACCACATGTACACCATACAAGCACAAATATGAGAAAAGCGTGAAAACTTGAATATGCATACCAGTAGGAAGTAACAATAAATACGATTTGGTAAATAGTAAATATTGTTTACCTAATTTATATATATATATATATATATATATATATATATATATATATATATATATATATATATATATATATATATATATATATATTTATGAATGACAAAACTGTTAGAATTACATAAAGAAGGCTTGAAGTTACGTGAATAAGATGTAATACCCACCGCCACAGGTACAATCGCTGTTTCTATTCATCAAAGCATAAATAAGAGGTGGCACCACACGTTTATCTGATTTGTCCAAGCCTTAATTTCAAATGTATAGTTCAAAATATAATTTAACAATGAAAGTTGGATTTGTTTTTTCCCCACTTCTGAATTTATTTTTCTCATCTTATCACATCTATTAAATACCTAATTTTTATGGTAATTTTTTTTATCATATTTCTAGAATTATAAAGCAATTATTTACCTTGAAAAAATATATATATTTTGTTTTACCTCTGTTTCAATTTTCTGTGACATTAAACATAATAAAGATTTATATTTGAAACATTACATATTGTGCATGCAGGATAAATGGATTCTTAATCTTTTCAAAATTATAATTGATAATTATTATTAGTGTTATTTATTAGTATATAACATTTAATTATTATTATTAGTATTATTATTATTGTTATTAGAGTTATTATGAGTAATAGTATTATTATTATTACTATTATTTCTAGAATTATTACTATTAATATTATTATTATTATTATTATTATTATTATTATTATAAACATTATTGTTATTATTATTAAGATTAACATAGACATTAAATTTATTAACATTGTGTTGGGGTTGTCCACTCTAGTAATAGAAATAACATGGTTTTTTCATTTCATATCCTTTGTGGCAAATTTAGTTAGTAAAACACTTCGACGTAAACAAACCCTAAATTACTAAATGAATTGTATAAGAGAATTTGAAAAGACAACTGTTCATGTTGATAACATCTTTTTTAATGTTACATTTCTAAATTTTTTCATGAAGTTTTGTATAATATAACGAGTAGTAGAAATAAGAAGTTAGAAAATTGTGTTTTAAAATTAATATTATATTTAAAATTATATTATATGATTTTATATTAAAAGTTTAAAGTATAAATATGGTTTTTATAAGAAAAATTTTTATTTAAAAATATATCATTTATCTAAAAATTTTATTTTGGAGTTCTCTTTTTTTTAGGGTTTATTTTATGTTTATATGTTTGAAAATCGGAAACAAAATGTTATGAAATGATATAGAGGTGCTTGAAGCATATTATTGGTGTGAAATCTGAGAAAAAGAAAATGTTGAGGGGCATAGGTGGCAGCAGAAGAATGGCTTAATGTTTGTCTCAATAAAATAACAAAAACTTAATTTTTGAGCTCATTTTGTGTCTTTAAGACTACTGCATCATTCTCACGTTTCTCTCTTTTTGGACCAGCATACTCTCTTTCCATTCCAAAAATCTAACCAACAAATTCTTGATCAGAAGCTTCCTAGGCCATCTAGGCTTCAAAGTTGACATTCTTACCGATCCTTTTTCTGGTCTTTTACTGGTGAGTTTATTTCCCTTTTTCCATATACATATTAAGTTGTGTTCATGCAATTCATCTTGTTGCATGTAATGATCTCTGGTTTTCTCTCAAATTCTAGCTCATATCATGTCCTAAAGACTAATTTTATCTCCAATTTGGGGATTTATAGGTGCTGTCAATTTTTCTAGAGTGTCTTTGGATTTCCTCTTGAGTTTAGCTGCTGAAAATTTAAGGTAAGGGAAGCTAGGTTTAATTTTGGTTGGTAGAAATTAATTTGATTATGTTGGTACTATTTAAAGGCTTTAAGTTGATGCATGTGTATTCTCTATGGTAACTGTTGGAATTGAAATGATGAATATGTATACTTGAATGTGTGCTTTTAGTTACTGTGAACTATGTGATTTTGAATGATATGAAATTGGACTGGTATGAAAATAGGATGGTGTGTGAGTGAATGTTTGGAAGTTGTGATTTCAAGTTATGTAGATTATTGGGAAAGCAGTTCAGTTCTTATAATGATAGAGTCCAAATTCAGGGAACTAGACTGGTGATTTTTAGAGTTCGAGGTTAAGGTCTGGTCTAGGCAATTAGAGTCACTTAGTTAAATCAAATATGACTTATTAGTAGCATCAAAATGGCCTGAAACAATTTCCAAATGGTAAATCTGAAATTGAATCTTTTAGTAACTGAAATTGAAACTTTAGATCCTAAATTGATGCATAATTACTAGATATTGATGTTAGGAGTGTGTGTGAACCTTTAGACAAGTTTAATTCAACATATACTTCGAATTTGGAGTGTTAGAAATTCACCAAATGGCCTAGAGTGAGTTTTGGGTGTGTGAGTTCCTCTGATCTGCAGAATTTCACGCTGCAGATTATGCAGAGTCGCCTAGCGCACTCTATGCGCTTTGCGAAGGGTTAATGGCAGGAAAAATTCGCACAGCGCTTACTGGCAGGAAAAATTAAGCTGTGCGAATTTTCTGCAGTAGATTGAGTGTTTTTGATGTTTTTGACGTTTTGGGGGTTCCGGACATCCGTTTTGGACGTTCTTTAGGTCGTTCTAGGGGTTTTTGACCCTTCTGGATCCATTGGTGAGGGTCTCCAAGCTTTTTAAATTAAGTAAGTGTTGGTAATAAAAAGCTATAAAGAAATTTGTATTAATAAATGATGTTTTTGTGAAAGTATGTAATGTCTGAGTATGTATGAATTATATATGATTTGTATAGATTCAAATGACAATGTATGATCATGTACAAGTGTAAGAACGTTGAAAATCATGAGTTGTGTTTCAATTTAAAAGTATGATTGATGGACGTAATTTCATGATCCTCAAGGGAGGTTACATGGTGGTGCCACTGTAGTTGTTATGATTGACCATATGAATGGTCGGAGTTCCAGATGGGGTTTATCTTGACATTCTAATGACCATTCATGCTCAATTAGAGAGTGATGAGTCATGTGGTGAGAATAGCAGGAGGTCCCAGTAGTAGGTGCTACGTAGAGGCCTATTATTCGGTAAAGGGCTTACACTTGTGTGTGGTCGGGTGAAACCCCTCGACAATGGCTTTGCAAAGCAGTAGGGCCACAACAAGTGCACAAACCCCTGGAACTCGACATTTCATACTAGTCTGGATGGTCAAATCACGTGGTCGGTCATTGGTATCAAAAAAATGTGTTCGGTCTTAGTCTGTATTGTGTTATGGTCTTTGCATGCTGTGTGTGTGATTGTATAACATGATAATTAATTTCATTTAATGTATAATCTGATAGAGTGTCTATTTGCTTGCTTATATGCATATTGTTAAGTATATGTTAGTTAGAATTTGGACTTATCTTGCATGCTTTTCAACCTAGATTACCCTTGCATTTGTATGTGTTGTATGTGTTTGCCTTCTTCCTTGCGATGATCATCCAATCCTTTGGATGTGAGCAGAGGCAGAGGATGTTCCCTTGGAGCAAGCTTTGGAACCAGAGGATCCAGCCACTATTTCTTAGGACTCTTTCTATTAGACTCCTTTCTATATTTTTAAAAACTTTGTAGCTTATATGCAACACCTAGTTTATATTATTACTCTTAGATCTTTTCCATTATTTTGAGAGACTTCTTATGTACTTAAAGTTTTTAATTTTATAAGACAACATGTTGAATTGGAATTATCTGGTCTGTTTTGGTTTGAAGTTAAAGTTAAAATATTGGTATGATTAAGTTAAGAAAAATGGAATAAGGGTCTGGAATAGAGTTTGATATATATATATATATATATTGGCATCTGTAGTTGAGGTAACAGTTAAAAATCAATTTCTTTAATATAGTAAATTGAGTTTTTTTTGGTTTGTATGTTTTCTTTGTGCATGAGATTTATCTTAATTTACATGTAGTATTTGAATCTTTTATAAAAGTTTCTAGTTATTAGTAGTTCTAATAGTGTTTAGATTATTTCTAGGAACAAATAAGACTTGATGTGCAGTTGACATGTGATATGCAGAGTCATATTTTATTAACTATTTAAAAGTATAAAAAAAATCAAATTAACTAAAATTAATGAAAATTAGGACTTTATTAAACCCCAAATAAAATAAAAACGAAATTAAACAAAAGTAAAAAAACAATAAAGGAAAAATTGTATCTAAGTTTTTTATTTATCAGGAAATACGGGATGCTACAGTCTTCATTTGATGAAGGAATCTAGACTTTATATTTGTGAATCAGATTCGGTTACTGAAATTAAATTTAATAATTTATAACGAAAACGACTTGTCATCATACTTTTCCCGAGGCTTACGCCGCTGTTGCTAGATAATGTGGCAAGGAATGGCGCGTCGTAACCGGTATATCGTATAATTAATTCTTTTTACCCATGTTATTTTCACACCCAAAACCTTTTTCACTTAATCACTACTTTATCTTTTAATTTTTCTTTTTTTCATAAATAAAAATTCATGTTTCTAATGATTATTTTACCCTTAAAAATAAAAGTTGTCAGTTAACTTTCCTAATATCAAAAAATCATTTTACAAATGTTACCTCCTTGTATCATAATGGTGATATAGAAGGAACATCTTTTGTTATACTTTGCTGCTTCTTTTCTTCATTTATTTGGTTTCTATTTAGTTTCAAATCATAACAACAAAATTCTCTGTCAAAGCAAACGTATACACTTTTAGAAAGTTTGAATGTACTCAGCTATGCCATTGAAAAGTGCTAAACAGTCATTAAGAGGAAAACTGAATACAGGCACAACAACCCTCCAAATTGGGTAACAATAAGAATAAAAAATTGTAAAATATAGACCCACTTGAGCGCCCCTTTTTATTGCATGCAATAAGGACAAGAATAACAAAACATGAAGAACAATGAAATAAAGAACAGAAACATTGATCTATCCGAATACCCCAACAAAATTAATATCCGTTAGTGGCTGTGATTAAGGTGGCAAAATGAACTAGCCGAGGTACAAGTGGATCTTAATTGCCAGCAAAAACACACATATGAAGCCAAAGTAGAGGAGGGAGTGAATGAGTACGGAAGCACCACTTGTTTGAAAGTTCCCAAACTCCACGCACCTTCCCCTCCCAGGCACCTGAAACAGCAACCCCGGAGTTAAGAGCACGAAGAGCACCAACGACACAAAGACGGGACCCCAATCCGACATGTTTTCCAACTATAGTTTGGAAATGCGAATGTTTCCAAGTTTATGTCGTGTATGCTTTGAGTGGAACACAAAATGGTGAATAGCGTTGTGGGGACTTCATGGAAGGAGATTGTATATATATAAATGCAACGTTGGAAGTGAATGAGATCTGATTGTGGGGGAACAAATGCGGTAGGAATTTTGGAGGATTACGTTAGTGTGGATTCACTGCCACCTTGCATGTGGTGTATATGCTTTGATATTGGAGTTGGATTAAGAATAACTTGTTTCGCATGCATGCTAATTACCATTGGGGATTCAACTTCCACCGATTATGTGGTTCAGAAGCAAGGAATTAGAGGCTCTAATGCATCAGTTCGCACATGTCCTACAATGATCTCATTCATTCAACTATCTTATGCTGAGCTTGCTAAAATTGCCATGCAATGTGAAAAAAAACCTTTATATTTTGGAATTTTTTAGTACAAAAAAGAGAGGGTCATTAAAACATCCGTAAACGGGATATTTTTCAATTAAAGTAATTATTTATTCGTAATTTTTATTTAGAATTAATTATTAGATTGTCTCAATATTTAATTTGTGTAAAGCTCTCTCTACACACAAAAAATGGATAATTAGTCGGCCAAAAGCATGATACAAAGAAGTAAAAGTCAACGCTAAATAAGAAATAGTATCAGCCCTACGTTTCGAAATTTGAAAGACTTTAAAAACATGGATACAAAATAATTACTGTTGGCGTGCAGAACTAAAAATAGAGTTGATTTTAGCTCACTAAAACGAACACTAAAATTATATAATTTAAATATGAACACTTTGTAGGATCGGCTAGTTGAAAGTGGCACATCGCTATAGCCATTACTATGTCATTTATATTTTTAATATCTATAGTACTTGTAGCGTGGGTTGAACCGACACTTACAAATTTTTAATTAATTGCAAAAAGATTATTTGTTTTGCATTTACAACTCATCTTACTTAAATTCACCACGTAGTCTTTTCGAGAAGAAAATATTCAAGTGGTGATTTGACTATTTCTAATAGTTTTAGCATAAAAGATCTACTTGTAAAAGATTTTGTAATTTTTTTTTAGGTTTATGATATATAAGAATAAAATAGTGAGTATGAATTTAATTATACTTGTTAGAAAAATATCAAGTATATTTGTCGAGTTTTGACTATGAAATTTGTTATAAAGTAAAAGATAATAAAAACTTATCACATTTATGATATAAATTAGGTTTAATCATTTTGATAATCACTATTTTCGGTGATTTTTTTTAATTAGGTCTTTTGTTTTTTCTTTTTTTCAATTGGGTCCCTATTTTTGAAAAATTGAAACAATTAGGTCACTGTCGTTAGTTTCGTACTAACACTGTTAAAAAGGGTGACACGTGTCAACTTGTGATTTTTTTGAATTTTTTAAATATATTTTAATTATTTTTATTTTTATTTTTTATTTTTTTTTCTTTTAAAAATAAAATTTGTCACATGTCAAGTTGACATTATGCCACGTAGCAATGACAATGTGAGGTGGCACTGATAGTGCCACATGTCACTGTCAAACCACGTGTCATTGTGTTTGTTTCAATTTGGTCTCTGTATTTTTATTTTGTTCCAATTTGGTCCTTGTATTTTTATTTTGTCTCAATTTAGTCCTAAATATTTTTAAAATTTAAAAAAAATTGTTCCTTCCCAAATAAAATACGGTATGTACATTTTCCAAATTTTTGTCTTTAAATTTGTTTTTGTTAAGCAAATTATTAGTAATGATGTATTTCAAATCGAAATATTTAACTCTAGAAATTTTTTATGAATTGTTGAGGAAGTATTGAGACTATACTTGTGCAGATTACCTTCACAAAAATATTTATTATTGAGATGTTAACTTTTATAGGTTACTCATTCATATTATTTAGGTTATATGATTTCTTTACTACTATATAAATAAAAATGTGTCATGTGTTAGTTTGTAATTTTTTTATTTTTCTAATAAAAAAATTAATTTGTATAAATTTCTTTGTAAAGATTTATATACAAATAAAATTTTGTTTGAACTTGGAGAGAAACAAAATTGTTTAGTTTTTAAAAAAAATAGGACTAAATTAAGACAAAAGAAGAATATAGGGACCAAATTGAGACAAATCTAATGACACGTGGTCTTATAGTGACACGTGGCACTATCAGTGCCACCTCACACTGTCATTGCCACGTGGCTCAATGTCAACTTGACACGTGGAATTATTTTTTAAAATAAATAAAAAATAAAAATAATTAAAATATATTTAAAAAATTCAAAAAAACCACGAGCTGACACGTGTCACCCTTTTTAACAGTGTTAGTACGGAACTAACGACAATGACCTAATTGCTTCAATTTTTCAAAGATAGGGACCCAATTGAGAAAAAGAAAAAATGATGGACCTAATTGAAAAAAATCACCGAAAATAGGGACTATCAGAATGATTAAACCTATAAATTAACATGATAATAACAATAGTATATTAATTAAACATTTTAACCATATATTTAGTGTTGTTGTTTAAATAGGTTGTGTTCCTATGAAGCAAGTTTGATTATGTTGTTTAAGTAAGCTTTGTATATGTGTTGTCATCTTAGATAGATTTTGCACTACAAACTTAGGCAGGTTTTTGTGTTGTTCTTTATACTATATCCTGATGATCAATCAGCTAAGGAGAATCCAGAGCCAAAACAAGCAACTGACCGACAGTCAGACAAACAGTAAAAGGAAAGGTAAATATCATTAATAGTCAATTAATATGTTTAATGGTCATATTAAATGCAAATATACGTTATTTATGAGTGATTGACATGTCATGTGGCACGAGAATATGGTATTAATGGACAGTTAACAGGTATTATTGAATTTGATTGCCTGATTTAATGATTAATCAATACGCTTGGCTACCACAAGTCTTATAAATATACTATTAACTTCCAGGTAAAAGAATCTTGATATATCCTAATAAAAATATAGACCTTTATAAAACATAGCTGACTTGAGCGTCAGAGTGTCTTTTGCAGGTTGATGAGTCGATATTTTATTGATTTCACTTATTTATTATGCTAAAATTAATCAAGGAATTGTGCTTAATTGTCCGGAATTTTCCCATTTCTGCTAATTGTGCTTAATTTGACCGAAAATTCTAATTTTAATTAATTTGAATTTTCTGACCTAATTATTTGCATTTTTAATTGCAGAGAAAATTTTGGAGATATATTTTGGAGCATTGGGATGGAGAAAAATTAATTCAAGACTCTCAAATTAGACATTTTAAATTTTAGTTGTATTATAATTTTAATTATTTAAACTTTTTGGACAAATTTTTGCACATTGGGCCATTGTTAAAAAATTATGAGAGACCCAAATATTGTAGGACACTTGGCACCCTTGAGTTTTATTTTTTTAGGGTGGATCCCACCCCAATTTTAGGACACATGGTCCTAGGATTGTGACCAGCCGTCACATATTTTTTAGACTTACTCTCTCGGCATTTTTTTGGAGGGCTTGCTGTTGCCATTCAATTCTCTAGGCTGGAACGGTGCAGAGGTGTCTCGGCTGGAAACAAATTTTACGGAGCTTGTTCTTGAAAAACATGTTTACCTTGATGGATTATGGTTGAATTGAAAGAGCACTTTACGCTGCTGTCCAACAATTTTAATTGCATTCTCGTTGCTTTCTATTTTAGTTTTGTTTTTACTTATTCGGTGATTTATTTTTAAGGTGCAACACGTTTCAAATCTTATGTCCAACAGAGGATTGCTCTTATATATCATATATGTTTTCTTTTAAAAGAATAGATTAGGTGGCGCTGTTTTTTTTCTTTGCTAGTGCAGGAGGAGCATATGTACGCTGATTTAATTCTTTGGAGAGAAGCCCATTTTTTCTCCCTTTTATGTGCTGATTTACGCTGCTGGAAGGAGGTGCTACGTCCATTTGTTTTGTTGCAGTAAATTGGTGAGCTGCTGTGTGACATCTTGGGAAGCACACTTTAATTGTCAAAATTTTATTCAATTGAAGAAAGAAAGTGATGTGATGGTGATGGCTACAATGGGATGAAGAGGAAGCAACGACTACTACTGCAAGGAGGAAATATGATTCATTTTATTTTATAGACACAGTGCATTTACTTTATTATTTTGGAGAAGAAAGGTGATTGATGGGAAGAAAGGGTGTCACGGCTAAGGGCTGCAACCCTTCACGGTCATGTGTTTTTTTTTTGGTGCATTTTAATATTGACTTTGGAAGAAGAAAGAAATCCATTTTCTTTACCTCAAAAGCAAGGAGGTCACGTGATTTGGTGGAGAAAAACTATATTCACTCATTTCTTTTGCTTTAAAATATTTTGCTATTGAGTTGTGTTTCTTCTTTGTTTTGTGTTGCATTTAAATAATTTTAATTGTGCTAGATAATTGTTTGTTGCATTGTTGTGGTCTAGTATTTTATTTTATTTATTCTCAATGTTGTCTAGTATGTTTGGTAGCGATAATTTAACTGTGCTTAGGTTAGTTGATTGGTCGTTAACAAAATTCTATTACTTCCTTGAGATTTCTTGGACTGTTTTTATGTTTATTCTGCTCTGCCTGGCACTCTATGAAATCTGACTGTGTTCTTGCAATTGGTATACACTTAGTTGCCTAGTTGGTGATTGCATCTTCGCTTAGTTGATCAATCTATATAGAACACAGTGGATGGAATAGGTGTATTGCGTTCGCTTAGTTCGTGATTATGATAGCATGATTAGCCTTCGCTTAGTCGGTTAGCTGTGTTGGATTAGAGGCTAGAGCAGTTTATTCATGAGACTCTTGCACTTTAATTGCCATACTGCTGCTTTGATTCTGCTTAATATTTAATCTGTTGTCTGCCTGCGATTAGGTATACGCTTAGTTGTCTAATCGGTGTCAATTCTTCACTTAGTTGATTAGACTGTATGGTGGATGATTGATTAAATTTGTGCATTGCATTTGCTTAGTCTGTAATTTTTAAGACCGAATTAGCCTTCGCTTAGTTGGGTGATTCGTGTCGGATTTGGATTAGAGTAGTGTGTACTTGTCTTTAATCTGGGATAGGAAGCAAAGTAATTGAGTTAATGACCAACCGTTTTCATTCTGTATTTGATTCCATTTTTACATATGTGTTTGCAATTCCGTTTTTACATTTCTGTTGCATCCGTTTTTTAATTTAGTTTATCCGCATTCACAATCCTTTCATAAACCCCCCCACTACGTGTTAGACCTGATTCTCGAACCACAGTTGGTCCTTGAGAGACGACCTAGGAGTCACTTCCTAGTCTATACTGCATTCTCATATGCAATGATATTTGTATGGGTTGCGACACCCATCACAGGTCAACCACCCATTGCAGGATTGTGTTCTCAGAAAGGATTAAAACGATCAAAAGAGAGTAGAGAAGGAAGGTCAACCAACCCTCGGACCAATTCCACCGAAACAAATGGCGTCCACCGTGGGGCCGAGCGACATCCCAGTGAAACCGCGAGGAAGTAGACGCGCCCTCGGTCTCGACATCACTACTTCGGATCAATACTAGGTTTTGCAACAAGAGCAAAAAATTTAATAATAATTTCTAAATGCATGTCTTTTGTTTTGAGAACTTTTAGGAAGGTTCAATATAACCTTCAACCTTGTTAAGTTCCAATATTTTTTATTACAATTTATAAATTATAATTTATATTTTATTTAACGCATATTTTTGTGACTAAAAATATCCTGCATAGGAAGGTTCAGACCAACGTTCAATGTGCAGATAATGATCAATAAATAAGTGCGCAACAAATCTCCCTTGGAATCTCTTTCAAGAACGATCTCCACGGTCTTCTTGAAGAATTATTGGAGCTCTCAATCACAGAGATATCAATCTGAAACAGAAATGAAATTGTTACATCATCAAAAGTCTTAGAACAAACTCGTGTTCAGCTAATTTATAGATTTCTGTTATATCAAACATTCTCTGAGTCGAATAGGCTACTAATACAGTCGACTGAGTTATGACAGTTATAACAGTTCAGTCAAACTGGTAGCATTCAATCAACCAAAATAAAAACACATTTAATACAGTTGACCTACTATTCAATGTTCAACTAACTTCTGATAATATAGCCGTTAGAGTACAAGAGCATAACAGAATTTCAAATCAAACAACTAATGTAGTCAAATATGTAGCACACATAGCCAACTTCGACATGTAAGATCATTTTGAAATTCTTTTCTTCTCAAAATCTCATAAAGCACTGATTCTCAAAATCTGTACAAAGACTTTAGTATAGTCGAATCAATTAATATTGGAGTCGACTTTACTGCAGCTTTGTCACACAGTTATAAGTTCATAAAAGTTCTTATGGTTTTCGTGCATTAAAACATGTGCAATGCATCCAGAAATGATGTAACAAGTATAAGCTCAATATGTATGCATTCACATGGCAATACAGCACACAAACATGTTCAACAGATATATCAAACATTTAGCATAAGAACATGTAACACACCAACAACACGTGTGTTATTAAGAAATGTGTTATCATCATAAAAAACTAGAGTGATATAGATATTGTGTTGTCAACAATCTCAACATGTCGGAGTCTTAACAATTACACAATTCCAAGGGGCATATGACGTTGAAAAGAGTTAATTCCAACTTCAATTTAGTTATTGGAAGGAACAAAATTCTTTTCTAATTAGAGGTTGTAAAGATTCATGAAAACATATAACGTCCGAAAGGCTTTTTCCCAACGTTTAACATGGATTTAGGCTTTCATTTATCACTATTTCATTCCTTAGATTTCTTATCCCTTAAAGTTTCCTTCTTGAACATATTGAGAGCCATTTTTAAGTTTTCCTAGAGATTTCCCTTAGAGTCAGCTTTAAAACATTTTTGTATTCTCAAATCCAGATTTTACTATCTCTAGATTTCAAAGTACACCTTCATCTTGATGAAACATATAAATTAATGTACGAAATGAATAGATTTGGTGAAGATGAAGGTGAACTTTGTGTTGACATTGTTGAGAACACAATATCTATATCACTCTAGTTTTTTATGATGGCAACACATGGCTTAATAACACGTATATGTTGTTGTTATGTTACATGTTCTCTTGCTGATTTATTGATATATCTGTTGAACAAGTTTATATATTAAGCTTGTACTTGTTACATCTTTTTTGGATGCATTGCACATGTTTTAAAGAATGAAAACCACAAGCTCTCTTATGAACTTATAACTGTGTGACAAAGCAGTAGTACAATCGACTCCATTATTAATAGATTTGACTATGCTAAAATCTTTGTACAGAGTTTGAGAATCAGTGCTTTGTGAGATTTTGAGAAGCAAAGAATTTCAAAATGTTTTTGCATGTTGAAGTCGATTATGTGCGCCACATATTCGACTATATTAGTTATCTATTTTTAAATTCTGATATGCTCATTTTCAAAAGCTAGTTGAGCATTGATTGATTGGTCAACTATATTAAATGAGTTTTTATTTGGGTTAATTATGTTTTTAGTCCCTCAACTTTTGAGCGTTTTTGGTTTTAGTCCCTCTTTCAAAATAAGGTATAATTTAGTCTTCAATCTTTTGGAAACTTTGGTTTTAGTCCTCGAAAACTAACGCTGTTAAAAAAAATCTGACGTGGCTAACGGTAGTGTGCCATGTCATTTTTCTTTCTACTCTGATCAGCCAGTTTTTCTCCCTCCTTCTCTTTTTCTACAGGTTTCATGGACGAAGTATGAGGAGGTTGTTGGAGATGAAGGAACTCACGATTTGGCTCATGGTGGTGATGGGGAAACATCACGATTTGGCTATGTGAATTGAGAAATTTTCGAATTTATTTTGTGATTCTGGTTTGTAGGTTTCTTTGGATGGAGGTTTTGGCTTTTACTGCAGGTGGTTGGATGATTGATGGAGGCATTGCGTGAGGATGATAATGAACTGGGTTCTTGGCTAAGTGTTTTTGTAGGTCTAGAAATTTCTGATGATGGATGAAGAAGATGGTCTACGGTAGTCTACGATGGTGTTTTGGGTGGTCCGATGCGAGAAAGACGAACCTGCAATGATAGATCATGGTGGCACATGATGGTGTTGGCGGCGTGTGGAGTGGAAGATTATTCAAACTGAACGAAGGTGCGATCTCATGGTGGTCGGCGGGGGAAACCAAGAAGACCATACTACCTTAGAGGGAGAGGGGGAGCGAAGAAGAGAAGTTGGTTGATCAGAGTAAAAAAAATGACATGGTACACTACTGTTAGTCACGTCAGATTTTTTTTAACGGCGTTAGTTTTGGAGGACTAAAACCAAAGTTTCCAAAGGATTGAAGACTAAATTGTACCTTATTTTGAAAGAGGGACTAAAACCAAAAACGTCCAAAAGTTGAGGGACTAAAAACATGTTTAACCCTTTTTATTTTGGTTGACTGTATGCTACCAGAAACGGCTGCAGCGGAATTGTTAGCGTGGAATAACAAACCAAGAGGGTTTTTAAAACAAACGCGTGCCTTTTAATTTCTACTCAATTTAACTTACTACGCAAATAATAAATATAAATAAAAGAGTAAGGTTGAGAGAAATTTGCACAGATAATTATATACTGGTTCGGATCTTACCAATCCTACGTCCAGTCGCTTATCTCAAACCAAGATAAACAGTTCACTAAGCACAAAA
>NC_028355.1:19127173-19167766 GCF_000741045.1 Vigna radiata var. radiata | reverse complement strand
GTGTAAAAAGAAGCCTACCTACTTTCCAACACTTTGAAATTCAAAGATAGGAAAATTTGGTTTGGAAGATAGAAATGTTATGGAAGCGTATTGTACGAGACATCTCCAGGAAACCTTAAAAATGGCTCACAGTATGGACAATAAGGATACTTTAAAGAAAAAATAGACATCGAAATTTAACCTTTCTTGACGTCTTCTTGGTCAATAGACAACCAATAAGGTAATAAATTCTTACAAATTTGAAGGGAATATGACATCAAAATTCCCACCTTTCTAACGTCAAATTGCTTATTAAAAAGAATAAAGGTAATAAATTCTTTTATCAGAGGTTGAAAAGACCAATGAGGACATATGATGTCGGAATTCCCCCTATTCCGATGTCGAATTTCTCATTAGGTAGAGGAAAAGGTAATAAATCCTGCATATACATATGCATATGATGTTGGAATTAATCTTTTTCTAACGTCAAAATGTTTCGGCGATTTCAAACAGGTCCTTCATGATCACAAAACCTATGCACAAATGTGAAAAGTATATGAATAAGAAAAGCACATGAACAAGAAAAGCATATATTTTATACACATGAAAAAGTTGTTTGAAATCTAGTGATCCAGCTACTTGAAATCCAGATGTGAGTTGTAGGGGAATATATGGGGATAGTGAAGAGGAATTTTTGGAAAGAAATAATGGAGATGGAAATCTAATAGAAGCTTTCTAGTTTTGCCATATTTTTTTTTATAATTCTTTTTATAGATGAAATAATCAATTTTTTTCAGGATCTGGTGAATGAAAAAGAAGATAGAGAAACATATGGGGCAGAGGATTTTGGTTTTTGGTTAATGAGAGAGGAGAGAAACGTATGAGGGTAGAGGAGAGAGAGAAAAAAATTGTTCACCTTTTTGCCATGTCAGCACATAATTAACTCATTTTGTTTCTATTTAACAGAATGGATTTCGTTGAAGCAAAATTTATGAAGTAAGGACGCATTTGACACTCTTTTCAAAGGTTGGGCCTAATTGACACACTTGAACAAAACTAGAGACAAAATAAGTAATTAAGCCTAAAGAAAATTATAAATTAGAAATAATTTAAATTATCATTTCAAATGAGCTCCAATTAGGCTCATATCCCAAAGAACTACAAGTCAAGCTTGGAATTGAAATAACAAATCTCTTAAACTCTGAAGTTTCGTCCCTAAACATCTCCCATCATTCCCCCAAGATTTAATGTTTTCTTGCATTCCTTTGCGTCTTCCATTCCAAAAAGTCTTCTAGCAAAATGAAATTCAACAATTTACAAATTAATTTTCTCTTCCTTCTTCCAAATCTTGTACCAATATTATCATGCACATATACAATCCTTCTTTCATCTCTCCACCATCATCACATCTAAAGTTAGGTTCATAGTGGATTTCTAATTACATTAAAAGGAATGACACTAATGTAAAAGAGTTCAACCACTTGAGCATAGCCTCTCCTTTGTATCTTTTTTTCATTGATTATTGTTGTTTGGACCCCCCCTTTACTAGTAATGATAACATTTTGATTTTTAAAACTAAACATCTGTGTCCTCTTTCAACACTTTCACTTTCTTCATGGTCTTCATCATTGACATTTAACTTTTTTTCTCTTTGATGAAGCGTCATTAGATTTGCAATTATTTTATCATCAAAGTTTCTTCCAAAATAAAAGCACGAGATTTAGAATCCTCTCTTGTTCCAGCAAGAGGATATTTAAATCTTCTATTACCAGTAATATAAAATTCATGTTTTCATCCAATATCAAACCGATTTCTCACAGCATTTTTACTTTTACTTTTAATCAATGAAGATGTACTTAGATTAGTATCCATTAAATTTAGGGCATTTCTAGACATAATGCTCTAAGTTGTCACTATATATAAAAAAAAAATGCAACAATACATATTAAAAATAGTGACAGGAGGCTTTACTTTACTGCTTAAAAAAAATCACTTTCTATAAAAAAAAAATTCACTTACACCACAATAACAAATGCAACCACGAAGGTGAGACCTATGCACAGGAAGCATGAGGCACGATGGCGAGCACACACGAAGCACGATGACAAGTGCGAAAGAGGCACGATGGCAAGCACGATAACAAGATAGAGAAACACAAGGGCACAATAGACAATGGTGAAACACAACAAAACGAAGAACAAACTTAACATAAAAACCCTAATTAAATCATGTTTTCTCCCAAAACAACCTTAATTTTCTTTATTTTTTCCCTTTCAAGCTCGCTTAACCGTAACCAATTACATAACCAATTCTATCGATTTTACTTGAAAAACAAGTCACTTATAAGTTAACTTGAAAGTTAGATCTAAGAACATAAACTCATCCCAATTAACGAATTAATTCGCAAGTCAAGTTTGATAATCATAGTCCAACGATTTTCTCGATGCATGCTTTATTTTTAATATTATTTGTTCCTATTAAATTCAAGAATTAGTTGTAACAAAACACTTATAATTAAAACCATGAGTTCGGTTTATGATCTATAAATAAATAAATACTTTAGTTAGAAAGTACTAATAATATAATAAAAGTAATGAAATATAATTTAATAAAACATATATTAATTTCCACATCAATCATTATACAAATTTTAAATTATCGCTTCAAATTAATAAATTTCGCCGTTTGTTTTCAAAAGGAGTCAAAATGACTTCATGACCTGACTTAGAACAAAGCCAGAGCTGACTTCCACTTTACATACAGATAAGCCATACTGATAAATTTCCACTTTAACATACTGCTTATTTGTGTATTCAAATTTAAAAACTGTATAATACAATGATAACTTCAACTTACAAGGTTTTTTCGCCTAATGCCTTAGGAATGTGTTCATTACAAGAGTGGGCAAAAGTAAATGTCACCAAGCTCGCATGTCGAAGGAAACCGTTAAAAGTTAAAGCGAAAAAAAAAACAAAAAACAATTCATGCAAAGCGTATTTAACCAAACTCAAATTCTACCATCCACACAAAAATTACGTACAAATTAGAACTAAAAATAAATAAACAGCACTGCACTGAAGCTCACATTTAAAAGCCATTTATAATCATTCAATTCGAAAGAGAACAAAAGCAAAAAGCGAAGGATAATGGGAGAGAAACATTAGACTGACTGTACACGAAACTTGTTGGCAACATAGAGCAAATGACTAATGTTTGTGGTAGGATAATTTTGCAGTAACTTAAGATTTGAAGTGAAATCACCGGCAAGGAGGCGCTTGCGAACGAGAACAAGCATTGCACAACATACCCGAAGAAGAGTCTCCTGCATAGCATGTGTTAATTTCCATGAGTTTAAACTTCATAAAAGAACTATGATAACATACTTTTTTCTTTTTACTCAAACTATAAACTACTTGAGATAACCGGACAGATGCGAACAACAATGACAATGCTGGTGGAAAACACAGGACAGAAACCAGAGCAGGATGAACTGCTCTGATACCAACTTGAGATTTAAAATAGAGAAATTTATTTCTAAAGGGCTTAATGGACCCTTCTCATGGAACTAGTCACTCGTCCCGATAATGGAACCAAAGATGGTTCAGGAGTTTAAATAAGGTCAAGAGAACAAGGAATACCATACTAAGGTATAGGGAGGACTGAAGATGAGAAGAAAGGAGTTTGCTCAAACAAGATGACATTAGAAGACATGTAATACTTCTTGGTTTCAAGAAAGTAACAACGACACCCCTTTTGTAGCAAAGAATATCCTAAGAAGACACATGTAATAGCAAAAGTAGAGAGTTTATCCAATCCTAGAAATAAATCATGAGCAAAACATACACAATTAAACACATGGAAGAATGTGAAAAAGATTATCATTTGGATAAATAATGGAATAAGTAAGCCTATTGTTGAGAGAAGAGGATAGCATTCTATTAATATAATAAGAAAACAAGTAGTTAGATAGCATCTTCCCAATGATGAACCATAATTGGCACCAAGCAATAAGGTACGAGCAGTCTCAATCAAGTGCCTATTTTTTCTCTCTACAATACCATTTTGTTAAGAAGAGTGAGAAAAAGTAGATTGATGTAAACTTCCATGTGAACATAAAATTCTAGAAAAATTAGAGAATTACTCTTTGGCATTGTCACTATGTAAATTTTTAATTACTAATCTAAATTGATTTTTTATTTCATTCAAAAATTATGTAAAGATTGGCAATAGCCCAAAGCCATCCATGTGCACCTAGAATATTCATCAACAAAATTAACAAAATACCTAAAGCCAAAAGATGAGACACAACTTGGTTCCTAAATTTCAGAATGAATAATAGAAAACACCGAATTACACCTTGATTCAAATCTTTTTGGGAAAAAAGATATAACATGTTTACCTAACTAGCATGACTACCATTTTAATGTCTGAACACTACTATGTTCATAGACAATATTTTTTTTTATATTTTGACAACTATGGATGTCCCATACGATCATGTGAAAGATTAACAAATGGAGAAGCAAAACAAGCCACATGTGGACTAGTTCCATAATAGTACAAACCTCTAGATTCATATCCTGAATCACCTTGTATAACGTTCATGTATAACAATGGATTTGGAATCAAAGGAGCAAAAAGAACCGATTTTTTATTTAAGGAAGGAAAAAGTGAAACTTGACCAACTCCTTAGAGGAGATTTTAGAGCCATTGCCTAAGGTTATGAAATCAGGATATTTTGGAAATGGAAGGGATGAGAACAAGGAGGTATTATTATAGCCATGTGGTCAAAAGCACGAGTCAAGTATCTACACACTTTGACCTTCCGTGGATTGTGAGATGGAAGTTGTTGAGAAACTGTGATTTACATATAATTGTGCCAAACTATTAGATTTCATTCTCAAATATTCTTGGTACTCTTCATCATAGTAATTTGATTTAACCATTTTAGCATTACAGACAACGATTGTCTTGTCAAGAAAACCGTGCAAAGGGAAAGAGATAACATGATGGCAAACGCCCTAACCATGGCCAGTATATACAAGAAGAGTGGTCCTAGTCTCTGTTGAGTGTGCCCAAGCTCTTATCTTTTGGGCCAACTTTATTTATTAATATTATAATAGGATATTTTAGGCCTTCTATAATGGGTCAAGTAGTATATGATTTTATTTGGACCTTGTATTTGGGCCATGTCTTGGGTTAGGGCCTTGTATAGTTTGGGCCTAAAAAGAGATGGGCTTGATTTGGGTCTTGAAAAGAGGCGCCTAAATTAGGGTTTCTACCCTAGGATGCGCTATCATGGAGAGTATGAAATAGAAAGAAGATTAGGAGAAATCTCCCTTGTGTTGAATATACACAATAGGGTCCTTTATTTATAATAGAAGAAATATGAGTTAAGCCCAAATCTAAATAAGAAATATAAACTAACTAACTAAAGATAAGAGATAAATATAAACTAAATATAATATTTCTAACACTCCCCTTCAAGCTGGAGCATACAGATTGTATGGACCAAGCTTGGAATAAATAAACTCAATTTGAAATATATGATCTGTCTTCAAGAGTGTGTGGCAAACAGATGCGCAATCACATGTCGACGAACAACTAACAGCACTATGAAACTTCAAATAGCACCATGAAACTTCAAGTGGGACGACTTTGACAAAGGAGAACAATGACAAACTCCAGGGACTGGATTGCCATCAAGTAAGGATGGGGCTTGCATCAAAACTACAGGGATTGCCATCACTGACTGACGGGGCCTGTAGTGGCTAAAAGCGACAAAACTACAGGGAATGTCATCACTCACTGATGGGGCCTGTAGTGGCTAAAAGCGATAAAACTGCAAGGACTGTCATCATTGACTAGTGGAGTCTGAAAGCCTAAAACCTGGTTCATACTCCCCTCACGACGAACGGCGGAAATGACGACGTGCCAATGATAGACCATGAAAGTGGAAGATCATAATGAGCTCTTATTCATCAAAGCACCCAAAAACAAATTTGACAGATTTGACAAAGGGTTGGTGAAATTGTTTCAACCCATAATTTTAGTGTTGAAATTTCTTGGTGTTAACCACTAACTGTCCTTGAAAACCTTTCAGAAAAGATAAGATAGCGGAAGCAGTAGAAGTAAGACTAGCAACAAATTGTGACAACAGTGACTAATTGTAGTGGCGGCACAAGCAGCGGATGACAAGAAGGTCCAATCGGTGCAGCACGAGAAAAGGGAATTAGAACCCATTCGTGGAGGCATACACCAGAACGCAGATACGAGAGGAAGATTCGGATGGAGTGGTCGCCGGTCAATTCTGGAACTCCAGTGGCGGCTCCGACAACGACTCCGGCGATGCTCCGGCGAGGTTCCGGCGAGGTGGAAGCTCCGGCGGCGGTGGCGGCAGTGGCCTTTCTTGGCTAAAGTAGAATGACATAGGTTGAAAGACTTTTAGTAGGGGCTGCCGTCTGCCGGTGGCCGGCAACCATGGCGCTCGGCCGCCGACAGACGGCGAAGACAACGGCTAAAGAATCAGAGAACCTTGCTCTGATACCATATGAAATAGAAAGAAGATTAGAAGAAATCTCCCTATGTGTTGAATATTTATAATAGAAGAAATATGGCTAAGCCCAAAATACAAATAAGAAATATAAACAAACTAAATAAGAAATATAAACTAACTAACTAAAGATAAGAGATAAATATAAACTAAATATAATATTTCTAATAGAGAGCAAGCTAGGATTAAAGCTCTCCATTTCCGTCCCCATGTTTGGAAAGTTGGACTTCCTTCGCAAGTCACAAAAGAAGCATGCTCTCTTTTGGCTCCATTTTTCTAGAGTTTGAATTCAAATTTGGCTCTCCTTTTGGAGACCACTCTAGGTTAGCTTGGCCTAGAAATAAAGGCCTCTACCATTGTAATTTTCGGCTTGAATATGAGTATTGAATTGTGTTGAGATTGTTGATAAAGGGAGTACTGGTTTAGCTAAACCTTACAATCTTACAGTGTTTCTGGTTTTTTATGATGACAACACATTATTAATAATACATGTATTGATATGTGTTACATGTTCATTACTTTCATGTTTATATTTACTTGAGAACATGTTTGTGTTGATTCTATCCCTGCATTTTTACATTTCAAGTCGACTTTACTTTTAACGTAATCAACTATTTTCCTCTGCACTTAAATTATCTTTTCTCTTGCAATTCAAGAAACTTTTGAAAGTTCTCTCTTTTACGAAAAAGATTTTGATTTTTGTATTTCATCAATTCACAATTAACAGACTAAACAGAGACAAGAAGTTCTAGCCAGACCTATGATGGTGCCACGATGGACTTAATACCTCTGTTTGATATCAAAGAATTTATCCATAAGAAAGGGATATCAAGGATTGAGTTTATAAAGAAACAACGTGAGAAGGTTAAAAATCAAATTCAACGCAAAACTAAGAGATATAAAAATACAACTATAAGGGGAAAAAAACAATTATCTTTGAGGAAGGGGATTAGGTTTGGCTTCTTCACCTTCAAAAAGAGATTACCTAACGACAAGAAATCCAAACTCAACCCCGAGGAGATGGTCCTACCCAATCCCTCAAAAGAATCAATGATAATGCTTATAGTTTAGATCTGTCTTATGACTATGGAGTTAATCTAACTTTTAATGTTTGTGATCTTGTGTCTTCAGCAAAATGGGACAGATGATGAGACAAAACCTCAATTTGAGGACAAATCTTTCCGATGAAGGAGGGGACGAATGAAACAGTACCGATTTGGAAGACTAAACATATTTAAATCTTTAATAAATATTCAACAAACCATGATGTTACTAAATTAAATCCACATGACAAATGCTACAAAATTAAATCCACGTGACAAATGCTATAAAATTAAATCCACGTGACAAATGCTTATTAGATCATCATTTGTCACATTATTAATGTCATTTAATCTAAAGACTAAAATAACATTTTTTGCAAAATCTAAGGACTTCATAAAAAATTTTAATTGGATAACCAAAAGAATGGATGACCACAATTTGAATAACTAAAAACATTTAAACCATTTTATATTTGTTATTTCTATTCACCCAAACAATTTTTTTCCTCTTAATTTCTCACCAGTTTTTTCCTTTTCTTCTCACCCACCTACTTCCTCGCCCTCTATTTCTCTCTTCTCTTCCCATCCGAATATCGCATTGATCTTTACTTATGCAGAGAAAACTTTTTCCTCCTTATTTGTCATTTAAAAATAGTTTTATATACTTATTTTTATAAAAAGTAACTTGACGAAATCAAATGCAACCTCACCTGTCTTGTCATTGTTGTCAAATAAGAGGCAGTGGACCATAATTCTAAATTCCAGTTGATAACGGTACAAAATTAAATATGAAATGTACCTGAGGACCATCAGGATCACTTAAAAGAGTGTCCCAAATGTGAAGGCTGTCAGCAAAATTGAATTCCTGAGTCAGGAGGAGAGTAATCCATCTAAATGCATAGAATTGAGGATTGACCTGACACCCAGAACTATAAAGTGAGCCATTTCTATTAAAAGAACATTCGTGGTTGAATCATCAACAAGTATGCATACAAAACGGTATTATGAGTGAAATGCACTATCACTTAACTAGTTGAGAAACAAGAAAAGAGTGAAACATAAAACAATATATTATTTAAATTGTATTTTCAACTTCAACTTGTATTTTTATCTAATCGTTTGTTTTTTTAATAAAATGTTAAATTTGAGTATACGTATGCATTTGTTTTTGTAAAAAAAATGGAGCACAAAATTATTTCTTTTATTTAATATTATTTATATTATTTCCTTTGGGAATGTTTTTCTCTTTTACACAGTGCCAATTAGTTAAGAAATTACATTTTTTATAATTTAATAGTTTTTAAAAAAGTAAAAAAATTGAAGATTTTTTGCTTAAATCTTTTGCTTTGTCATTTGGGAACAATTGTGCAAACCAATGTTGTTAAAATGGTAAGTAAGATCTCAAACTCGTAATATCCTGCGAGTTTGGACCATCAAGTGAGTTGACGCATAGGGCGAATCATAAACAGAGTGAATCATGGACCCTATCGATCCTTTTGGTCCTATGGTTGATCCAACCCATGAAAAGCCCAACGCTCTTACCTTTGCCTACAAGGGTTACATTCACATACAGGGTGCCACCCTCACAGTCTTCAAAGCTACTTGCCTTCGTAGTCGTTGGTGCTCACCGCCCTTACAGTTGCCAGTGCTCGTAGTCGCCAACCTAGCAGCCCTCGTAGTCATCAACACTAGCAGTCAACTATGCTTAGCCTTTGTTTCTCTACTTTTTATTTTGCTTTCCACCTCTCTTCCTTTTAGGATTCCTTTTTTTGATCTGGTTGTGTTAGGATGTGGAGAGTTTATGAAAGGAGAAAGGGGAAACGAAACACTAAACTGTAAACAGTTAAGTGGCGGCGGGAAAGGGCCTTTAGAAGAACCTTTAATTGTTTCGGTGAGGGAGTTAATGACTTTTGAGTTTGTAAACCAGTCTTAGCACCAGGTGGAGGAGAGTGAGAACTAGTTAGGAATTCATACCCGAATCCCTAACAAAGTGGTCCGACCTGCCGGATCCTGTGCGGAGGAGAACGAGAGCAATGGAGGGAAGAGTGCAAGTGGTTGAAGGAAAAATGGAACATCTTAAATTGGCGGTAGACGGATTGAAGGCGGAGACAACCGCAAATCGTCAAGAATCGATAGCAATGCACAAGGACATCCAAGAATTGATAAAGTTGATGGGGTGCACAACAAGAAAACAGAGGAAAGATCCGATGGGAGCCAAGCGTCTGTAAACCATGATGGCAGAAACCAGCGCGTGAAAAATGGGGACGGAGATGATGAAGGGGAGCGATCAGGGAACCTACCTAATTGGAGACGAAAGGTGGAATTACCCATCTTCGAGGGACCCGACCCCTAGAATTGGATCAGTAGAGCGGAGAAATTTTTCGAAATTCAACGGGTAGTAGAGGAGGAGAAGGTGGAACTGGCACATATTACCATGGAGGGGAGTGTCGGATATTGGTTCTAGTTTTGTTAGGATAAGGCGAGTAACCGCACCTGGGAGGGCCTCAAGGAGGCGTTGTTGATCCGTTTCGAGAGTCATCACCGAGGAGGGATTTTTTAAAGAATGGCAGCGATCAGACAAACGTCCATTGTAGAGGAGTACGTGAAGGAGTTTGAAGCATTAGCCAGTCAGACGAAGGAGTTTTCCGATAACCAGTTGTTGGGTTACTTCTTGGCGGGACTACGCAAGGAGATGAGGTGCCAGATGAGGCCCTATGACCCACGTGATCTAATGACATCGATAAGGATCGCGTGCGACGTTGAGGAGGCTCTTCGTGGCCTAGGATTGTTGGGGTGGACAGGGGCCAAGAACCCACCTTTAGGGGGACGAACCACCAGCGACAGAGTAGTGGTGGCAAGAACTAATTCGCAGAGGGGCATGCCGGGGAGGGTCGCTCCAACGCAAAGTTGGGGTCGGTAAAACAAGATGGAGCGGCAAGAAATGGGCCGGTGAGAGGTGGCAGTTTTGGCATAGGAGACAACCGGGGACGGAACATTCGCAACCTGCCTTACCCAAAATTCTTAAAACACCGTGAGGAAGGAAGGTGTTTCCGTTGTGGTGGGAATTTCAGCCCTGGTCACAGTGCCCGGAGAAGAGTTTGCAGGTTGTGTTGCTGGCAGAAGATGAGGTAGACGATGCAGAGGGGACCGATGCTGAAACGGCGACTCCATTCATGGAGCTTTCCGCGTTCTCGGCCGGAGGGTTGACCCAACCCAAGACGCTGAAGTTGCAGGGCAAAATCAAGGGAAGAAACGTTCCGATACTGGTCGACAGTGTGCCAGTCACAATTTCATAAGAGGTTGGTGGAAGAGTTAAAGCTTGAGATGAAGGACACCCGTCCCTACCAAGTGAGTTTGCGAGACAGCCATAAGAAGGGGACCAGAGGATGTTGTCCGAAGGTGAAAGTCGATATGGGGGAGTGGAGATCGAGGAGAGATTTTACCTTTTCGAGCTAGGAGGGGTGGATATGATATTAGGAGTCGACCATGGCATTCAAACATGCAGGGAAAAGGGTGGTCGTCAGGGGTGACTTGACATTGGAACGGAGGGTGGTCTAGCCAAGTGTGGGCTTTGATCTGGAGTGAGGAGAGTGAATTGGATGAGGAGGAAGAGATTACAAAGGAACAGAAGGAGGAGTTGGAGGGAATTATTGGTTATGCAGGGGTATTTCGAGAACCACAGGGTTTGCCACCTAATAGAAAGGAGGAGCATCAAATTGTCTTGAAAGAGGGCACAGAGCCAGTAAACGTGCGGCCCTACCGCTACCCACACGTCATGAAGATAAAAATTGAACCACAGGTGTCGGAAATGTTACATGCGGGAGTTATAAGGCCGAGCAGAAGTCCATATTCAAGCCCTGTCATCCTCGTTAAGAAAAAAGACGGGAGTTGAAGGTTTTGCATAGACTATCGGGCGTTGAACACACCGTCCCCAACAAATTTCCGATTCCAGTCATTGAAGAGCTGTTGGACGAGCTCCAAGGCGCGCGTTACTCCTCGAAGGTGGACCTCAAGGCTGGTTACCACCAGATCAAGATGGGCAAAGCAGATGTGCAAAAAACGGCGTTTCGAACACATTCGGGGCATTACGAATTTCTGGTAATGTCATTCGGCCTCACCAATGCTCCCGCCACCTTCCAAAATGCCATGAATGATCTATTCACGCCATGTTTGTGAAAGTATGTGCTTGTCTTTTTCGACGACATTCTCATCTACAGCACCACGTGGGTGGAACACCTGGAGCATGTGAAAAAAGTGTTGGACCGACTGCAGCAGCAGAGCTGGGTGGTCAACAAAAAGAAGAGTGAGTTCGGACGAAGGTCGATCCGGTACTTGGGTCATGTCATCACGGCAGAAGGTGTCAAAATGGATAAAGAAAAGGTGGAGGTGGACGCTGCTTGGGGAGAACCCATAATGCTGAAAGCATTGAGGGGGTTTTTGGGTTTGACAAGGTATTACCGGAGGTTCGTTAAAGATTACGGAAAAATAGCAAAGCCCCTTACACACATGTTGAAAAAGGGGAACTTTGTGTGGACCGAGGCTGCCAGGGAAGCAATGGAGAGAATGAAGAAAGCCGTGATGACGGCGCCAGTGCTGGCGTTGCCGGATTTTACGAAGTCGTTCTCGGTGGAGTGTAACGCGTCCGGTGGAGGCATTGGGGCGGTGCTATCACAGGGAAAAAGACCGATTGCTTACAATAGCAGGATGTTATCGGGTGGTGGCGATGGAAATACAACACTGGCGACCCTATCTGCTGGGGCGGAAGTTCGTGGTGTAAACGGATCAAAAGAGTTTACGATTCTTGTTGGAGCAAAGGGTGACGACGCAGGCCCAGCAACATTGGATAGCAAAACTACTGGGCTATGATTTCGACATAGCCTACAAAACGAGGGCCTCGAACAGGGTTGCGGATGCGTTATCCCATAGAGAAGGGGGAGATCTAGATGAAGGTGACACCGGAGGAAAGGAGGTAGAAGCTGAGCTGATGGGGGTAGTGCAACCCTATTGGAGAGATTTCCAAGATGTAATCAAGGAGGTGGAGGAAGACGAAGAATTGAAGAAGATAAAAGAGAACATTGAAACAGATCCGAATAAACACCCTGCTTACACAATGGAGCACGGACGTTTGCACTACAAAGGGTGATTAGTCATAGTAGCCAAATCGGAGTGGGTTCCAAAACTGTTAGCCGAATTTCATACTACCCTAACAGGAGGACATTTCGGTGTTTATCGAACATACAAAAGGATAGCTCAATCGCTATTCTGGATTGGAATGAAAAGGAGCGTGACAGAGTATGTGGGCAGGTGCCTAGTATGTCAGCAAAACAAGTATCTCGTAGCTTCACCCCAAGATCTCCTACAGCCATTGCCAATTCCTGAAAAAATTTGGGAGGATATCAGCATGGACTTTATTGTGAGACTTCCGAAGTCAAGAGGGCATGACGCCATACTCATGGTGGTGGACCGATTAAGCAAGTATGGGCATTTCCTCCCTCTAGAGCACCCTTACACTACGAGGACCGTAGCAGAAACATTTGTGAAGGAGGTAGTAAAGCTGCATTGAATTCCCAAAACGATAGTAAGCGATCGTGACCCCTTGTTCCTCAACTTATTTTGGAAAGAGATGTTGAAGATGCAGGGAACCCACCTCTAAATGAGCACCGCCTACCACCTCGAGACCGATGGACAGACTGAGGTACTTAATCGCATTCTTTAAGGGTATTTACGTTGCTTCTATTCTGAGCAGCCAAAGAGCTGGTTTTCCATCCTTCCCTGGGCCGAGTACTGGTATAACACCAGCTACCAAGGATCGGCCAAGTGCATGCCATTTGAAGTGGTTTATGGCAGAGCACCACCAACGCTGACCCGATTCATCCCAGGAGAGACCATGGTGGAGGCTGTAGCACAAGAGTTGCAGACGAGGGATGAAGCGCTACAGCAGCTCCCTTTCCATTTATCAAGGGCACAAGACATGATGGTGAAGCAAGCAAACCGTAAGAGGAGACCAGTGTCAATCAAGATGGACGATTTGGTGTATTTAAAAGTTAGACCACACTGACAGGCTTCCATGCAGATGGGATTACACCCAAAGTTGACAGCTCGGTATTATGGGCCCTTTAAGGTAACTCAGAAGATAGGCGAGGTGGTGTTTAAACTACAATTGCCAGAAAATGCTAGAATCCACCCCGTGTTCCATGCATCCCAATTAAAATTGGCCATGGTACGAAGCAAGTGGAGAAAGAGTACTAGCTGAATTACAGGTCAGTGGACCTACTTGTTGGCCAAGCAGGGTGATTGATACACGGATACAGCAACAAGAAGGGGCCCCACGGGAGCATGTGTTGATTGAGTGGAAGAATGAAGGAGTAGAGAATGCTACATTGGAAGATCGAATAGTGATGCAGGAACAATTTCCTGACTTTAACCTTAGGAACAAGGTTAATCTTCAAGGGGGGAGTGATGTTAGGATGTGGAGAGTTTATGAAAGGAGAAAGGGGAAACAAAACACTTAAATTGTAAACAGTTAAGTGGGGGCGGGAAAGGGCCTTTATAAGGACCTTTAATTGTTTCAGTGAGGGAGTTAATGACTTTTGAGTTTGAAAACCGGTCTTAGCACCAGGTGGAGGAGGTTAAGCTCCTACTTACAGTGTATTCTTGAATTCCTGTTGTGAATACAAAACATACTTTTTCATTCTATTCCCGTTCTTGTTTGTTGAAGAGTAAGAAAGAGTGAGAGCTAGTTAGGAATTCATACCCAAATCCCTAACAGGTTGCCATGGTTGTTTTGCTGGTAGCTCGAGTTCTGAAAGAAAAAGATGGCATCCCCGCTTATTGGTTCTCTTCATAGAGGACTTATGTATTAAATTTTAGTATTCTAGTATTTAAAATTATTATCATTATTATTATTATTATTTTGTATGAATTATTTTTATTATTTATGTACTATTTTTAATAATACACCAATTTATGAATATAATGTTTGTTTATGAATATAATTTTCTTTTAACTTATAACTCTTACGAGTCGATAACTCTTATGAGTTGAGTTACCATTCTTGTTGTGGTTAAGTTTACTTAATGAAAGATTTATATGAACTTTCGAAAATTTGTCTTTTCTTGATGAAAGTAAAAAACAATGTGGCTAATGATCAAGATCACAAGGACTGAAAATGCCAAAGAATATTTTTTTTCTTGCTTTTCCACTCTTTTAAATTCACATGGCATTTTACACTAGTCCTTGTCCTCATACACCTTGGAAAATGATATAAAAGAGAAAGAATAGATACTTAATTGAAACTACTTGTACCTTGATCCCTAGTCCCAATGTACCTATCCATCAATCAATCGGGTGATGCCATTCTTACTTCCTATTATCTTATTAATAGAATGTCATCTTCTTTGGACAATAAGTTCCATATTCCACTATGCTTACAAATAAACCTTTGTTTAACATTTCTCCTCCAGTCTTTGGATGTGTGTTTTGTACATGATGTATCTTTAGGTTTGTACAAACTATCAGCCATGTTATCAAATGTGTCCTAGAATATTCTTGTTTCCAAAAAACGTATCAAAGTTATTCTTCTAACACTAAAAAATATTACATACCTACAAGTGTCACCTTTGTGTATCCTATTTCTAACATTGTTCCAACTTCTACCATCCAGACTCATGATTAGTCCAATACCACATGGTGATTCCTTTTCATCAACTCCTTCACCATTGTCATTCCAAACTATGCTAATGATTATTGCAATTGGCCTATTCCCATTCAAAAAGGTACTCAGTCTACATGCAATCCTCATCCTATTTACAATTTCCTATGCTATCAAATTTTGTTCTCTTCCTATTTTGTTTGATATCCTTTGTATCTTTCATTACTATTCTAAAAGTGTGAAAGATGCATTTCATCATTTTGGATGGCAACAAGCCATGATTGTTGAAATGCATACTCTCAAACATAATGGTACATGGAATTTAGTTAATCTTCCACCCATACAGAAGGTTGTTAGTTGTTGGGTTTAAGCCATTGAAGTTGGGCCAAATGGTAAATTTGGTAACCACAAAGCTAGATTGGTGGCCAAAGGATATACTTTGATATATGGCCTTTATTATGGTGATACTTTTTCTCCCATGGGAAAAATGACTATTGTGCGCCTCTTTGCCATGTCAAGTATACCTCATTGGCCTCTCCATCAATTAGATATCAAAAATTATTTCCTTCATGGTGATCTAGAAGAGGACATTTACATGGGACAACCTCCTAGATTTGTTACTTGGTGGTGTTGGCTTGACTTGTAAGTTACATCGGTGTCTCTATAGTCTTGAGCAATCTCCTCATGCTTGGTTTCGAAAATCCAATCACATTATTCAAACTTTAAGAATGAAACGCAATAAGGTCATTTAATTTTTAATTATCATACCTCACCTGAAAAATGTGTTTACTTAATTGTGTATATTGATGACATAGTTATTACAAGGAATGATATTGCTAGAATCTCACAACTAAAAGAACACTTAGACAATCACTTTCATACCAAAGACCTTGGATGTCTTATAGACTTTCTAGGCATTGAAGTAGATCAATCAAAGAATGGGATTGTAATTTCCCACTAATACTAGGCTTGGTTTATCCTTTTGCAATAGGTATTGTTAGTTAGTTTATAATGTTAAATATATTATCTTTATCTTTTATCTTTATTAGTTAGTTTGTTGTTATTTCTTATTTAGTTTGTTGTTATTTCTTACTTGTATTTTGGGCTTAGCCCATATTTGTTTATTATAAATAAAGGACCCTATGTGTATTGAACACAAGGGAGTATTCACTATATTCAACTTGCTATCAGAATGGGTCGATCCCGCTCTGGTTTTTGTCTTGTTGTCGGCTGCCACCTTCTGGCCACCGTCGCCAGCACCGTCTCCGACCACCGCCACCAGCACCGTCTCCGGCCACCATCGCCGGCCGTCCGCCGTCGCCGGCTATCCACGGTCACTGGCATTCACCATCGTCGACCATCACAGTTTCATTCATCTAACCCTTAGGGTTTTCTTGTTCCTCGTTGGTGCACTTCATCTTCTTCAAAGATGGCGTCTAACAATACTCTTTCTTTCTCCAGAAGTCCATCAATTACCTCTAAGAAGCTAAATGGATAAAATTATCTATCATGGTCTGCTGCTATTGAAATGTGGTTCCTTGGCCAAGGGCATTATGATCACCTTGAGCGAGATGGAAGCCATGTGCCTGTCGAAAAAGTTGATCAGTGGAAACAAGCAGATTTCCAGTTGTGTGCCCTATTATGGCAATCAGTGGAACCCAGACTTCTTATATCTCTGAGGGTTTTCAAAACTTGTCACTCCTTTTGGAAGAAAGCTCAAAGCATCTATGCCAACGAATTCAACGTCTCTATGACACCACAAACAAGCTTGCAACTCCTAAAATGACAAACCATGATATGGTGTCTTTCATGGCTGAAGCCCAATCTGCTGTCGAAGAACTCATGATGTTTTTGGAAGCGGATCCATTAGAGGATATCAAGAAGAAACTAGACAAATTTTACATGGTGTTGATTCTTCGTGCCCTGCATCCCGATTATGATCATCTTAGAGATCAACTTCTAACCAGTCATGAGGTCCCCTTCATGGAAACATTGACCACTCGCCTTCTGCGTGTCCCGTATCTCAAACTTAGGAAGCATATCAACTAGTGGAGCCATCTGTCATGGTTGTCACACGAGGAAGAGGAGGACATGGCACTAGAGGAGGAGGACGAGGAGGTCGGGGACGTCAATGCACATATTGCAAAAGGATGGGTCACACTCAAGAGACTTGCTACTACTTACATGGTTTCCCTTCCAAAACTGCCAATATTTCAAAGACTGAAACTTCCGCTTCGAATTCGAAGAGTGAAATTTCCACTACTAAGTTCACTAGGATGAATATCAAGAGTATCTAAGGTTAAAGTCTAACAGCTTGTCACAACCATCTCAATCTCCAAGTACATCAACAGCCTACGTTTCTCAATCCATGGAAGGTCAAAATTCATGGATAATTGACTCAGGTGCTTCTGATCACATTTCTGATAATACCTCTTTGTTCTCATCTATTTTCTTTCGAGAAAAACCTCATTTCATAACCCTTGCAAATGGTTCTAAAACTTCCTCTAAGGGAGTTGGTCATGTTTCCTTGTTTCCCTCCCTAAATCTAAACTTTGTCCTTTTTGTCCTTTTAATTTAATTTACCTAAGCCAGTTGACTAAAATGTTAAATTGTTCAATAACCTTTGATCACAAATCTTTTGTTATACAGGAGCGTGGGTCGAGGAGACAGATTGGAGAAGGATATGAAGCTGGTAGATTATACCATTTTGGATCTCGTCCAAGGGTGTCTTGTGTTGCTGCTACTAATCCTAAGGTGCTACATGATCGACTTGGTCATCCTCATTTGTCCAAATTAAAAAAGATGTGTCCTGAACATTGTGGTCTCCAGACTTTAGAATGAGTCATGTCAACTAGGAAAACATGTTAGATCTTCCTTTCCTAAAAAGTCTCAATCAATATGTAATTCTAGTTTTTCCATTATCCATTCTGATATATGGGGACCTAGTCGTATCTTCTCTTTTGGTTTTAGGTATTTTGTTACCTTCATTGATGAATATTCAAGATGTACTTGGGTTTATCTTATGAAAAATCGTTCAATATCGGTGTTACTCTCCTAAAACTAAGAAGTATTACATGTCTGCCAATGTCACATTCTTTGAACAAACTCCTTACTTCTCTCCATCTGTTCTGGATGTTTCTATCCTTCACCAAGTCCTTCCTATTTCGGTCATTCCAAGTGTTGATCCTAATCCTCCTGCACCTGTCTCTGTCATTCCAAGTCTTGATCCCAATCCTCCTGCACCCGTTTCTCCACATAATGCGATCATTCCGCACAGGGCTCCAATGGATAGTCCACCTCCCTAAGACAATGGTGAATCTCCTACTTCAGATTCTTCTCCCTCGTCACCTTCTCCCACGCCTCCTAGTGCAAATGGTTCAACATGGCCTATTTCTCCCAGAAAAGGTATTCGTTCCACTCGAAACTCTCATCCTATTTATAATTTTCTTAGCTATCATCGAGTGTCAACCTCCTATTTTTCTCTTTTATCCTCAATGTCTTCTGTAGCTATACCCAAGAACGTACAAGAATCACTTGATCATCCTGGATGGCGACAAGCTATGATTGCAGAAATGCAGGCTCTTGACCACAGTAATACTTGGAAGTTGGTGCCCCTTCCCCCAGGCAAAAAGGCGGTTGGTTGTCGATGGGTGTATGCAGTTAAAGTCGGCCCTGATGGAAAAATTGATTGGCTCAAAGCCCGACTTGTTGCAAAGGGTTACACTCAGATTTATGGTCTTGATTATTGTGATACTTTCTCTCCTGTAGCCAAGATGACTACTATTCGCCTCTTCTTTGCCATGGCAGCCATTCGTCATTGGCCACTTCATCAATTAGATATCAAGAATGCCTTCCTACATGGTGATCTTGAGGAAGATGTTTATATGGAGCAACCTCCTGGATTTGTTGTTTAGGGGAAGTCTGGTATGGTATGCAAATTGCATAGGTCTCTATATGGCCTCAAGCAATCACCACGTGCTTGGTTTGGAAAGTTTAGTTCTATTGTTCAAAAATTTGGGCTAAAGGGCAGTGAAGCAGACCATTCGGTTTTTTATCGTCATTCTTCTCTTGGGAAATGTGTTTACTTAATAGTATATGTTGATGATATTGTCATTACAGGAAATGATGTTGGAATATCTCAACTGAAAGAGTACTTGGATAGACATGTTCAAACCACGGATCTTGGAGGTCTCAAATACTTCTTAGGCATTGAAGTAGCACAATCAAAAGATGGAGTTGTAATATCCCAAAGGAAGTATGCTTTTGATATATTACAAGAAATAGGCATGATTGATTGTAGACCGGCAGACAATCCCATGGACCCAAACCAAAAATTAAAGACAGAAGAAGGCGAGTTATTCTCTGATCCAGAGAGGTATGGGATGCTGGTTGGAAAACTGATTTATCTCACTATTACAAGGCCAGATCTATCCTTTGCAGTTGGAGTGGTTAGTCAGTTCATGCAGGCTCCTTGTGTTGACCATTGGAATGCTCTCATTCGCATTCTAAGGTATATCAAAAAGGCTCCCGAGCAAGGATTGTTATATGAAAATAAAGGAAGCACTCAGGTCTCTGGGTATTGTGATGCAGATTGGGTAAGTTTGCCTATTGATAGACGGTCTACTACAGGCTATTGTGTTTTTCTGGGAAGAAACATTATTCCATGGAAAAGTAAGAAACAAAATGTAGTAGCTCGATTAACAGCTGAAGCCGAGTATAGGGCGATGGCGTCACTCACATGTGAACTCATATGGGTGAAACAATTTCTTCAAGAGCTTAACTTCTGTGGCATCCATACTATGAAGATGTAATGTGATAATCAAGCTGCTCTCCAAATTGCATCAAATTCAGTGTTTCATGAGAGAACTAAATATATCGAAATTGATTTTCATTTTGTTCGTGAAAGTTGTTGACTAAAGAAGTATGTACTGAGTTTGTTGGGTCAAACAATCAACTTGCAGATGTGTTGACTAAGTCACTAAGGGGTCCTCGGATTGAGTTTATTTGTTCCAAGCTTGGTACATACAATCTGTATGCTCCAGCTTGAGGGGGAGTGTTAAATATATTATCTTTATCTTTTATCTTTATTAGTTAGTTTGTTGTTTTTTCTTATTTAGTTTGTTGTTATTTCTTACTTGTATTTTGGGCTTAGCGCATATTTGTTCTATTATAAATAAAGGACCCTATGTGTGTATTGAACACAAGGGAGTATACAGTATATTCAACTAGTTTATACAATCCTTGTATTGATCATTGGAATGTATCATTCACATCTTAAGATACCTCGCTCCAGGACATGGTCTACTATACAAAGATAAAAAGGATACCCAACTTTTTAGATATTGTGATGTTGATTGGGAAATATCTCCTATGGATAGATGCCCAACTACAAGGTATTGTATTTTCATTGGATGCAACAATATTTCTTGGAAAATCAAAGAAACAAAGTGTAGTTGCCCAACCTAGTGTTCAAGTTGAATATAGCACAATGGTGTTTCTCACTTGTGAACTTGTGTGGGTGATACAATGTCTTCAAGAATTAATATTCTATGAGACCCAACAAATGAAGATTATTGTGATAATCAAGCAATTCTCCACATCGTCCTTAATCCTATATTATAGGAGAGGACCAAAAACATAGAGCTTGACTATCATTTTATTCGCAAGAAGATGTTGTCCAAAGAAGTTTGTACTATGTTTGTTAGATCTACTAATCAACTAGTAGATGTGTTAACAAAGTCCCTAAGAGGACCAAAGATTCAATTTGTATGTTCTAAACTTGGCACATACAATCTATATAGTCCAACTTGAGAGGAGTATTATAATAATTTATCTTGGTAATATAACTTAACTTGATCAGATAGGCCAAGTAATTTTTCCTAAAAGGTTGTTTTGCTTGTTAGCATTAATTACCTAGATGTAGCCATTTCTTGTACCTCTTGGTATTCTAGATGTAATTTTCTTCTATAAATAACACAGATCAGCTAAGAGGTAATCAATCTCTCCAGCTCTTTTTATCATATGTTCAGACTTAAGTAAGCTAATTGCATTTTTTTATTTCAGGTTTTGTAGACTCCTTATCACAGAAATAATGTCGCACATGAAATTTTAACAATGATCTTGTAAGTCAAGCAATTGTTCTTGTTATATGTTTCATATTGTAGGGTTTTATCAAACTGATCGAGTTATGAACAATTTGACCTTTGTCAATCTATTCCTAAATGACCCATTAAACTTACATTGTCTTCACAAAGAAGACATGAGAAAAATAAATAGATATTGACCACAGTATCATGATAAATGAACAACAAATGATCACCATAATCATTTGATTCAAGGAGACGAGTTCCACATAAATAGTCAGTTGCATAACACTACACAATACAAGCAATGGTGCAATGAACACACTATCGCCTACACATCACCTCACAACAACCAATTACAGCCAATGATGTAAGTACACATTCTTATACATCTTACCCATGTAAGTATATTCTTAAAATTTTACCCAATTCAGTAAAATCCAGTGATAATTGCACCACTATCTTAAACTTCCCTAGTGAAAACAAACCAATAATACCAGCCAAAATAAAATTACTAACATAGCATAGGACTACACAAAGTTAGCATAGGAATTACAGCCAATGATGTAAGTCAAGAAGGTCATATCATTAAAGGGAGCAGAAAGGATCCACATTTTCTTGTTTATTCTTATTAAAAAATTTAATATTAGCGTAATAATATTGCTATCATGCACTGCACAAATAAATAATTATTAAAGCTAATTATAGTATCAAGAATTAAACTAAAAGAGAACTTGTGAGAAGATAGAATATATAGTAGAAACTGTCTTACTTTGGAGGTGACCTCAAGATGACGCCACAGCTCTTCATCATGTTCTCTCAAAAGCTGGGATAATCTTGTAATGGTTGAACGGATTCCCACAACACTATTGTCAAGTTGTTGAACAAAGTTATCTCGTAAACCACTCAAGAGCTCAACAAAACAGAAGAATGCGTCTGCTTCAGCAAAGGCCTGCAAATTATTGATAGGGAACTCTTGAGCAGAGTTAATCAATAATACATTAAATCATGACGGTAATATGAATCTACAACAGTACTCCACCTTATTACCACGAAAGCAAATTGTTTACACCAAAATCAGCATTCCCTCAGTCATTTAATTATTAAGAATCCTTTCTATTTCTTTTATGTAATCAGGGCGCTGTATTACATTTGATAAAATTTCATGTCTTAGTGCCTCTAAGTTAGCAACGTTTCTAAACTGGTCACACCTGAATTTTGATTTGCCATAGTTATCCCCATTCTAGCTGCCCCTTCTTTTCATTCAGATTTTCGTAGTGTGTTTAGTCAGATAAAGAATAAGAAAGAAAAAACATGTGGCTTTCATGGATAAGCAATTCTTCAAATGAAATATACAAAATAAAAAGAAAAACGAAATTTATATCAATTCGTCTTTTGAAAACACAAATACAATTTGATGAATGTACTACATCACCTTCAAGGGCGGTGTGTGGATTACAAACACACAATAACCGAGATTGAAGGGTTTGATAATGCAATTCTGTGACAGATCATATAATGAAAAACTAGAAGAATAAAAGATTTTTTCATATATACTCACTGCATTTTCCTCATCTGGGTCATTTTTGAAGACGTAGAAGAGAGGAGCCAATAACTCATTCATCCCTTGCACATATCTTACACCTGGGTTTAACTTCGCAAAAATAATTAATACATTCTTCAAAGCCTCCTGAAAATGCCCCCCAAAAAACAGTACAAGGGTTCACAAAAAAAAAAAAAAATTGAATTTCAAGTTTGAAAGAATTTCAAGACAAATAAAGTTAAAACCTGATTAGATTTAGCAAATTGGGAATCACCACAGAAAAAATGCATATCAGGATGAGTGCGCTTTACATCTCGGTCAATTTGATCTATGATCTCTGTATCCTGTAAAATGCAAAGTGCAAGATTTGCTTCACAACAGCCTTGGCACAAAGTATTATAATGCATTAGCATGAAACTCATAACTGTGCACCAGTAAATGGGCAACCGTAGTTCATTAATGATTCAATATTGACAGAAGCAAGATCATTAGTTGTGTGGTAACAAATCTGCTCACACAATTTCACAAAGACATGTCATTGTTGGAACAAATAGACCATAGTGTAATTAGGGGGTGGTAAAATGGAACAAGCCATCCCGTTTATGTCCAGTCCAACAATGGCCCACCAAAAATGAGCCAAGCTTGGCTAGCCTACCAATTCAAAACGTTGAACTTTACAATCCAGCTCAGCCCGCTGTTGAGCTAGTGGGTTGGCCTGCTTTTTTTTGTCATTTAGTCTATATTACATGGAACGGACAGAAATTTTTTATTTTTTACAAAAAAACAAGTTGATGACAGGTTGTCAGGCTGATTCCAGGCTAAAAGGGCTATGCCCAGGCTGCCGTTCGGACGGTTTCAGATTTTGGTTGAGCTATCAAACCTCAGCCGGCCTGTTGGGTTGTGTTAATATGAAGTGTCTCAGCACAGATTCCAATTCTTTTTAATAAAGCAGGATTGGCAGGTTGACCCAACTGACTTGCAGAGCTGGATTGTCGGGCTGCCAGGCTTGGTGGGCCGGGTTGGTTTGGGCTCTAGGGGTGAAAATATTGTCTCGGCCCGCCTTTTTTGGCCAGGCTGGCAGGATGGCCCGCTGGCCTTGGCCCTTTTTGCCATCCATAAGTGTAATACTGTTAACTTTAGAGAAGCAGCTCACAATAGACAATGTGATTGTCATTACAGATCAGGCAAATGTGATCAATCCACCTTTCTCTTGTAAAGGAAGCTTCATGAAGAATAGTTTCAGTTCTCACTTTTCACCCATGCATGTAAAGCTAAAAGTGTCAAGCACAAATGCATCATGAGACAATATTGATGGAATATTTGCATCAATATCAAAATGCATAATACTTAAATAGCTTTTGTTTGTTGCAAGAGTACTATGCCATGCATTTTCATTAATGACAGTCAAGTTTTTTGTGACTCTCTACCATTGTGACTCGTGATCTAAATGTAACTTCTTATAGTTTAAGAGTCACTTGTCTATCTATAAAATATATATGTGCGTTATGTTGAAATGTGAAAGAGAAAACACAGAACTATTCAACCCCAAAAAGTGATCTCCTTCTGATGGGATATAAGGTGATAGGATATAATAGATGCAGAGGGAAACAGTTTAGGAATTAATTGTTAGTTGGTTAGTTGGTTGGGGAGCCTTTATAAGAAGGCAGGGAGGTCTTGTATGGGGGGAGTTTTTTTGTGCTCCCTTGAGAGTTGGGTGCTGTGCAGTGTATTCTTGTTCATCAGAATAATATACTGTTTTTGTCCAATACTCTGTTTGTGAATGCTGTTTTGAGAGGGAAGATAGACTTCTTGACAAAACAAGTTTTCAGCAAAAGTTCTGACTAACGTATAATCCACCATATGATACAATTCCTTAAGTGTTCTGATACTTTCACAACACTTCTAGAATACCACCACCAACAGTTTTAAGCTAAGAGGTATACGATGATTTTCACTTTAAATTGTAAATAGTATAGCAGTTTGCATTATACCTGGAAAAATTGATTCCATACACTGGTTTTCCCAAGACTCAAAGGATGTTCCCCATGAGTGATTTCTGATCTAGAGAGCAACACCCTTCCACAGTCAGCATCATCAGTATCACAAATTGTGGGATTGTACATCTTCCTTGTGATTTCTGACTAGCTAGCCACCAAAACATTCAGAGAGCCAAATAGATAAAGCAAGTAGAATAGAATATACACTAACAATCAATCACTACTTCTGCAATAATGGCACTTGGACACAAATGCACCCTATCAATGTAACAAAGAGAGAACCAATTAAGTTACAATAAAATTCAAAAATTTAATGTGACTGTTATAATTATAGAAGCAAGGAGCAGATCCTATATCATCAACAATATCTAGATTATTCTATATGCATTATAAGAACGTTTTTATTTATACCCATATCATATATTTATTATTAGACGATATCAAATCTCTCCTATTTATTGTAGTTATTTCTTTTCCTCGCCATAAATAAAGCATCCATGTTATCTAAAAAAGACAGTTTCAATTTCATGTCTCTCTCTTTCCTAAAGTTTAGCTTAGTATATAGAGTATTTCTCAAAACTGCATTACACATTGTCCATAATCATTACACATTAGTCACATGAGAGTGCCAAACATATTGAGGCGAATCGTCGTTTCATCAGAGAAAAACATAGGTTAGAAGACATCACCACTAGATTTTTCAACTCTAGTAAACAGATGACCTAAAACTTGTATGCTTCTTGATGAGGAGTATTATAATTATAGAAAAACGGAATAGATCCTATATATCAAGAATATCTATATTATAAGCATATATATATATATATATATAGAACATTTTTATTTATATCGGTATCATATACGTTAAAGAGACCACATGGATTAGATATAATATAAAAGTAGATGAAAACCACGAGTTAGTTTTCTAAGATTGAATTAGGCTTAAATTCTACTATTTTAAATTGGTATAAGAGTTATTAAGAGTTTATATCCTAGTCAAGTTTCTTAGGTCTCATGTCACCCATTATCAAGTTCCCCTGGTCCCACACTTGAGATGTCTAATCCTCAAGATAAAGCCAAATTATAGTATGGAAATGGATACAAACTTCACTTTACAAGCCAATTTTGTAGGATTGATTAAGCTTAAACCCCACATTTTTAAGATGTTAATAATTTATAGTATATAAATTAGTACTAACATCACTTTACACGTCAACTTTGTAGGACTAAGTTAGGCATAAAGTATACCTTTTCAAAATAGTATCACTCAGAGCTTATCTTAATAAGTTTTTTGGGTCTCATGTCACCCGCTATCTAGTTCCCTCATGTCCAACACTTGAGATGTCCAATACTTTGACGTGAGAAGGTGTTAAACAACCCACATCAATTAGTGAGAAGGTGTTAAACAACCCACATCAATTAATTTATAGTATATGAATGAGTGTAAATATCACTTTACAAGTCAATTTTGTAGGATTGAGTTAGGCATAAATTTTACCTTTTTAAAATAGTATCACTTAGAGCTTATCCTAATTAAGTTTTTTGGTCTCTTGCCACCTGCTATCGAGTTCCCTCTGTTCCAAAGATGTCCAATACTCAATGTGAGAAGGTGTGTTAAACAACCCACGTCAATTAGATATTAAGCCAAATTATAGCATATAAGTAGTAGCAAGCTTCACATTACAAACTAATTTTGTGAGGTTGAATTAGACTTAAATTTCACTTTCTTAAGAATATATTTATTGGGATATCAAATCCCCTCTATTTAGTATATTAATTCGTTTTTCTCAAAATAAATAAAGCATCCACGTTGTATTAAAAAATATATAGTTTCAATTCAATGTCACTCTCTAATTTACCAATGACAATAGAGTCCTTAAAATTGTCACTCTTCTATAAAACATAGTTTGACAAAAGAATAAATGTGATAATATGCAAAGAAAAGTTACTTAGTCCAACAACATTAGTTCAACAACTAAGTCATATTTTTAGCTTCAACCCTCAATTCTAAAGAAAACAAGGTTAAAGTTAAAGCAAATCAAAGAGATCATAACATAAAGGCATCAAATCTCCCCTGACAAACTAACTTACAGGATTCATCAAAATTTCCTCTTTGAATTGCTTGTACTGGGACCTCTTCTTTGCTAATTCAGATGACCAAAGCCCTCGATCAGGTGGAAGATATCCAAGCAAAAGCTGTACATGTCGACGAGCATAAATTACAACAATGTTTTATAATCTCACATCCAATTCACACTAACAAAAAGCACACGAACCAAAACATTATTCTTTAGCACACTTGACATATTTGGTTGGAATGAAATGGGAATCAGTAGGTCGCATATTTCCTTAGTTAACTAAAAATGCACATCCCTAGTGGAGAAATCATCGTTGCATTTTTCCTAAACAAATCTAATTAACCTAAAAATCTCAATATTTTTACATTATTTATCTTTTTCCTTTTTCTCTTAAATTAAAAGACAATCCAAGTCTCACTCCACTCCTACTCATACCAAACCAACACTTAAACTAGATTTAACAAGTATCAATCTCATCACACACAAGACACTACAGATAACTAATTAAAATGCACTGCTACTCTCTCAACTAAGATTCGGTAAGGGTGTCCAATGGCAAATTACATATGGTAAGCTTGCTCCATTTATGTAAATACTATTTTAAAGGTCATGTTTGAAATTAGTTCTCATGGTGAGGGAGTGAATGTATGGTTCAATGGCAAATTACATATGGCAAGCTTGCTCCATTTATATAAATACTATTTTAAAGGTCATGTTTGAAATTAGTTATCATTAGCTGATAAACTAAAGTTCTTTACAGTATTAGTTCATGGACAATAACCACTTTTGAGGGAAAAAAACAAACTAAAATAATAAAATGAAGAAAATTAAAAAAAAAAAATAATAAAATAGAATGGGAAAGAGACCTAACCTTCCATACAGTAGACCGTATCCCAGCAGCATCAGGAATACCTTGACACGCGCGACTCCGCAACTCGCTCATATCCACCACCTTCTTCGACAACTGAACCAAATCAAAAAATCACAGAATTAATACTCAAGTTAAACACACTAATCAACGAAAGTTCATTGTCATTTTACAAAAGCGAGCGAACCTCGGCCAGCAATTGAGCCTGGCGAGTGACGTCGTAGGCTGAGGGAAAGACGTCGCCATGATCTTCGATTGGCGAATCTTCGATTATCTGCGTCGGTGGAGGATCTTGGACGACGGGAGGCGGAGGAGGTTCGGAAGGGATGGCGGCGGCGGGGCGCAGAGGACGCGAAGGCTGTTGGAAGGGGCTGGCCGCGGCGGATGGGGGAGAGGATGACTGCGATGACGACCAGAGAGAGCTGTTAAGCCAATCGGGAACCTTTTTCACCATTTTGGTAAGGGATTAGGGTTTGTCAATGATGATGTTGGGAGATGAACAAGCATGCGCATTGCATTGCAGCCGGAGATTGATCACATGGATGAAGTCTCCAATTATGCTCTTTTGTTTACTTTCAATCTTAATTTAATCACTAAATTTAACTACTTCATAAATCTTAACAAATATTATAAAATTGTAATAAGTTGTAAAAATAATTTAGTCAGTAAATACGTGGTCGAAATTAACTATGAAATTAGTTTGGGTTTATTTTAATTGTCTTAATTAAGAATGAATTTGTCATCCCAAAATATGTAGGGTCATCAATAATGACAAACTCTCTTGCATAAATTTATTTTTTATTAAAATAAAAAAATATAAGTAAATTTTAGGTGGAATCAAATTGTGAAAGAAAATATGAAATAAAAAACAATGTAAAAATAATTAATATTTTTATTCTACTATGACAAAATAACTTCTGTACTTTTAAGTCCCAAAGAAAAACTAATGACATTTTTAACATATATTAAAATTAAATGTTGATAATCTTGTTTTATAAGTTTACAGAAAAAGAAAATAAATGCTTAATTATTGCTCTTAGTTAAATTAATAGATCAATATATTTCTTAATTTTTTTAATGATACTCTGCAATTATAAAATTATTTAGATGTGATATAATACATGATGAAAATTATGTGATAAAGCAATAGATTTTCTAAAGTAAAGTTTTTTTTACCAAAGATAGAAAATTAAAGTCTTCTAAATAAATATTTATTTGAATACCTTTGTGGACATGCATTTGTAAATCTTTCTTATTTTCTATACATTTTAAAATTTTTATTTTAACTTATATAACTTACAATTATCATTCGTAAAAAATCTTATTTATTTTTTATTTGTCTAAATTTAAATTAATTTTGAAATATGAATCATATATGTTGAGAGGGAAGTTCTTTCAAAATTGATAGACTTTTTTATGATAAATTTGTTAAATGTTCTTTCTTAGATGTTTAGATGGTTAGATGAGGATTGAATTGATAGATTCTTGGTCGAATAGAATAGCAAAACTGTATAAATCTGATATGGTGTCATTAACTTAATCAATTAAGTTAGTTTATAATCAGTTAAAGTGAGTCAGAGGCACACCAAGGTTGTGTTGTCAATTTTAATCGATTATATTAGTAACACGATCAATTAAAACAAAGAATTTGGCCTAATTGAATAAGGAATTAACTTAATCGATTAAATGTATCATTTTTGCATCTTTTGCTATATGTGTAATTCCTTTTGTAAGTACTTGAAAACATTCTCGAAGTTATCATTTGTGAAAAAAGAACATCTTGTGAGAATTCTTGGAGCATTCTTGGAGGAGCCAAAATCAATTGTGAAGATTCAAAGGTTCAAGCCTTTAAGAGTGAAAGGGAAGATCAAAGAAGTGTAAGATTTGCACAAGGGGTGTACCAGGCAATGTTCCTAAAGTGAGTGTGTGTAGCCTCACTCTTAGGAGTTGTTCTTGGTTCCTAAAGTGAGTGTGGGTAGCCTCACCCTTAGGAGTTTATTCTTGTTGTGATTTGAGATTTAGAGTGCATAGGTGAATCTTGTATTTTGTAAATCTTGACATCTTTATTAGTGGATTTCCTTCCAACTAAGGTTGTTGGAAGAAACTAGATGTAGACTCTTGAAATGTTGAACCCATATAAATCTTTTGTTGTCTTCTTTTATTGTTCTTGCTTATTAATCTGTTAATTTTTTGAAAGGTTGAAAAGTTCATCTTTAACATATTTTATACACCTAATTTTTCCAAGAAGGGTAAAACCAGTTTCAAACCAAGTCACCCATTTCTTGATTGAGATATATTGATCCCTCAATTTTAACAATATCAAATTTGGTTTAATGAAAAATCAACTTATTAATATTAATTGACATTGTTAAAAAAAGATGTGATTTGTTTCTCACACCAAGAGGGAGGGGGTGAATTGGTTTTGTATAAAAATGAATGCTTTTGAAATCTTTTTCAGAAAACAGTAAGTCTTTAAACTTTTCTTGAATCGTAAGTAAAACTGTATGCAATGGAACAATATGCATATTCAAATACATATAATATGCAATCGATTAAATGCATAGAGTTAAGGAGAAGAAAGTGCAAACTCTGATTTTTATACTAGCTCAGCCAACCTACCTACATCCAGTGTCCTTCCACTTAACCTCAAATGGAAGCCAATACACTATAGAGATATAAGTTTTTACACCAAGGGTTTTACAGCGACTTCACGTCAAAGTGTAAATCACCTCTCTAACTCACTAATCTAATATAGGTAGAAACAAAAACAAACTAGCAGCTGTTGAGATTGTTGACAACACAATATCTATATCACTCTGCTTTTTTATGATGACAACACATTGCTTAATAACACACATATGTTGTTGTCTTGATACATGTTCTTATGTTGATTGTTTGATATATCTGTTGAACATGTTTATGTGCTATATTGTTGTGTATATGCATACTCATTGAGCTTGTGCATGTTACATCATTTCTGGATGCATTACACTTGTTTTTAAGCATGAAAACCACAAGCACTTTTCTGAACTTATAATTGTGTGACAAAGCTACAGTAAAGTCGATTCCAATATTAATTGAATCAACTATGCTAAAGTCTTTGTACAGATTTTGAGAATCAATGCTTTGTGAGATTTTGAGAAGAAAAGAATTTCAATTTGCTCTAACATGTCGAAGTCGACTGTGTTCGCCACACATTCGACTGCACTAGTTGTTTGTTTTGAAATTTTGTTATGCTCATGTATAGTAACTGTCAACACCCAATTTCGTCCGGGTTAAATAATATGACTTGTTTTTATTTTTATTTTATTTTATTTTATTTCTATTATTTTTAATTTTTAGTTTACTTTTATTTAGTTTTTTTTATTATTATCTTATTTGATTTTATTTTTTATTTTTTATTTCTTTTTATTCTTTTGGAAAAAAAAAGCAAAAATAAAAAGAAAAAAAAAAGAAAAAAAAAGAGAAAAAAAAGAAACGAAAAAGAAAAGAAAAAGAGAAAAGAAGAAAAAGAAGAAAGAATAAAAAGAAAAAGAAAAAAAGGCAACGTGATCTATTGGTGGTGTGCTCATTTGATTTATGGAAGACGCACAACAGAGTGCCTGACCCCCCTCACCTCTAACGACATCCATGATTGATTAGCAAACGAAGGAATCTTCTTTTCACTCAAGGGAGATCCACCATTTTTTCCAACTTACATCATACTATACTTTTCACCACTCCTATCTCCTGTAACCTGGTAACCAACCGCATTTGTTCCTTTTTCAATTCCAATTCCACCATATTCAGCATCCATCCTCATTACCCCATCCTAACCATTTTCTCCGTTGATCACCCAACACACCCAAGGGGAAATCACACCACAGATTCACCTCATCACAACAAGCATTGCTTTTGGCTCCATCACCTTCACTACACCTCATGACCCAACAGGTTTACCTTACGCACTCCTTTTCTCTCCATGACAGAAATACAAAAATCAGGCACTTTCAGACAATTCCCCTTAGATACACCACTCTCACGCCTTATCACAGATATCACAAAACACCCGATTCCAAAGTTCACAGTCACTACTCCTTGCATCATCCCTTCTCAGACCCAATCACTCACTAACTTCTCCAATTTCTTCAACGCACTAAAAACCTGAAATGCATACCTCCATGGCCAAGAATCATTCATTCATTCATTTCATAACTTCCACCTGTACCACATTTCTCATGACCATTCCATTATCTCTATCAACTTCTTCTCCAAAATTCTTCCTCCCCACGCCCATGATATAATCACAGAGCATTTGTTAATCATTATCTTATCTTCACACTTCGCCTTCTGCATTTTCTGAACCATCTGCTTCAACACAAAAAAATCATTTACCAACCACCTTCGTCCTACACTGAAGCCATCTCCAATTACCAGCAAAACAGAATCCTCAAGCAAGAAACACTATACCTCCCGCCGTAGCGTCGTGGTCCAGTGAGGGTGGTCGACTGTACCAGTAAGGAGCCGCATCTCGTGGCAGCGGATGTAGGAAAGCAAACCCAATCAAAGCACAGAAACAGGGTGAGAGGCGGTGGCGTCGTCTTGGCTTCGCTAGCGACGTTGGTTTCACGCGAAGAAGAGAAGGAGAAGAAAGAGCTGGTGCGGTGGCCGACAGAGGTTGTGGTGGTAATCAGCGCCACTAGGCGATGCCTAAGACAGTGACTCACGACTACTGATACGGTGGCCCTGGCTTGGCGGTAGCGGTTTTGTTCACCAGCAAGAGAATCTCGCACGAGAAGAGAAAAGGGGAGACTCCGATCAGTGGCCGGCGCTGCGTCAGGCGGTGAGTGGTGGTCGTTTCGGTGGAGGCGACGAGCATCGTTGCTGACGAAGTCGTGATTGGAACGGTGGCCGTTTCTTTTCTCCTCCCTCACTTTTCTCTTTTTCTTTTTTCTTTCTTTCTTTATTTTCACAATTTTTCTCTTTTTTTTATTTCTCTCAACTGCTGCTTTTTCCTTATCATCATCTTTATCCCCCTGACTCAACTTTTCTATTTCTTCTTCCTCTCCATCTCTCTCTATCTCTATTTTCTTCTCATCAACAACCTTATCACTTTCAGAGATATTGGCTTGACATTCCTCCGTAGGGTTAATTTCTATGTTAGATAGCTGACCAATTTGTGTCTCCAAATTCCTGAAGGTAACTCCATAGCTCTTGGAATCGTACTTCTCCAACAATTTGTCGAACTTTTCATTAAGGCTTTTGACTTGTTCCGTCAAATCAGCTATCTGATGACATAATTGTTGATCGTCCTCCCACATTTCTATTGGTAAAGAGAGTTGTTGCTGCTAATGATATTGTTGCATCTCTTCCATGCTTCTAGGAGAAGAAAAACTTGTATCCATGTCCTGCAGAAAAAGTTCATCATTCTTTGTATTCTCCTCTATGCTTTTGACATAATATACTTCCAAATTCATGATCCTTTAAAGAAGTTCATCAGAATTTGTATTTTTCTTAAATGGAGTAATTTGTTGCTCAGCAGCTTGCCCAAATTGGCTTTGATCCATGTATCAGTGAGGTTCCCACCAATGTTTGAAAGCATTTTGGTAGAATTGAGTGCCCATATAGTCAAATTCTTGTCCATACTGCATTATGCAAACGTTAGGCACAAAACCCTAGAAAACATTTATTAGAACAAAAATAAAAATAAACATAAAACCAAGTCAAATTTAATCAATTTACACTACTAAAAAAGTTAAACCACGAGTTCCCGGCAACGATGCCAAAAACTTGTTAAGTCCTTGGCAAGTGTACCGGATCGCTATCAAGTAATATAAAACGGGTAAGTCCGAGTATCGTTTTCCCAAAGGACACTTAGGCCTTAACTTTGATGTAAACTGATCGCATAAGATTTGAGAAAAGATTAAGTTTAAGTGTTGAATGCAAAGGACGAAAATAAACATGCAAATGCAAGTAAATCAATTGGCTAGGAAAAACTATGGATGAATGGAGTTGTTGGGGTTTACAATTTCATCTTATCCACCCTCTTATATCTACTCTTCTTATTTAATTTGCTTTATTATCATATTGCCATGCAAACTTTCTTAGTCCACCCTAAACTCAATCTCTTGGCGAAAAGAGCCTATTACTAATTACTGGCTTACTATCTCTAGTCTCCCCTAGTAATTAGCAATGCATTATAAACAGAAGCAAAATGCAATTGATTGTCCTACCCCTATCTCTAGGCGATATTCGCTTAATCAATGAATTTCAACCAGTTCATGACATTACCGCACGTCTCCGTATCGATAAAGACAAACAACATTTACCGAATGAGTTAAACGATAAAAGCATTAAGCATAGATAAGAAACCCAACAATTGATAATAAAAGCGTATGCAAGCATATAAATAAAATAAGAATTTTGATATAAGAGAGTTTCAAATTGTTCCCCAATAACAAAGGGTTTAGTTTACCATTGGCATGGTGAAACTAGATGGAATAAAATGAAAGAATGGAAGAATAAACCCTAAATTTGGTAGATTGGAGCCTAAGCATCCAAGGAACCGCATCCAAGGTGTGTAGAACAACTCTGGACGTCTTTGCCTGCCAAAATATTACTTTGAGAATCGCAATGGGGCTATTTATAGCGCATAAAAGTAATAGTTTTTAAGCCCAGGCCCATCTGATGGACGCTCAACGCCTAATTTGGCCACTGAGCGGTTTGCCTCTAATCGCAAAACCGCTCAGCGGTCCAATACGCCGCTCAGCGGTGGCCCTCTAATCGCACAAGACGCTCAGCGGTGCCGCTCAAGCGAGAAATAGTGACTTCACCCACGAAGCTGGTGCTCAGCGCTGGATTTTGGCGCTGAGCGGTTCTCTTGACTCTTCTTTTCATCCTTTTTCTTCTTCTTTCATGAGTCTAAGTCCCCCTTGCTTCACTTCCATCTTTAATTCACATCAAAACCCTGCAAAACAATGCAAAAACAAGCATAATATCTCTAAAACCAACTTTTGACTCTCATATGACTCAACGAAGTGTTTTACTTGATTTTAAGCTCATTCTAAGCCATAAAGGGTGTGTTTATATATCAAATTTAAGCATGAAAATAACGGTTCTTAGACCGTTATCAATAACACAGTACATACACATGTGTTTTTATTCAACAACGTGTTGTTGTCATCAAAAATAGATATCACAGAGATTGTGAGTTCAACTAATCATGCGCTACCCCTATCAACAATCTCAACAAACATAAATGTTTAATTTTGATTTTAATGAAATCAAATCAATATCATGAAGAATTAAGTTTTAAGTGTTAAATAAAATACTATAATAAAAGATAAAGAGATTTTTGTGCAAAATAAGATAAAGGGCAAATTGTTCTTGAAGAAATTTCAAATTTTATTTCCTTAAAAATAAAAGAAAAAGCATGAGAGCTTATTCCCAAGTGTCGCAACCGGAATCGCGACGGGACGACGATCCAAAAAGAAAACAAAATGGGCTTTCAAAAAGAGTTTGGAGTCGCCACCATAGTTTATTATGGAAAACTACGGAAAAACCATAAAATGATAAAGCACGATCCACGAAAACCAAAGATTGGGTTCGGGAGTCTGTTACGTGTAGGGAAGGTATTAACACCCTACAACGCCTGCCCGAAGGCAGTACCTTTAATTAAAATACGCGAATAAAGATGTGGTTTGCAAAATGTTTAACTATCCCAAAAAATAAAACTCTAAAGAAACAAAATATATATTTTTATTTTTTGTGCCCGACAAGGATTGACCTTGCTCCTACGTATTCTCAAAGTGAGAAATCAAGGTTACGTAGTTCTAGCTGAAAGATTGTTTGTTTGTTTGAAAATGTTTTTAGTTTTTGAAGATTTTATATTTTTTGGTATTTTTTATATAAAAAAGAGGAAAAGTTTTTTAGCACAAGGCCTACGCGAACGGTCGCACGTGTGCTTTAAACCCTTTGAAATAATTTTGTTAATTTTCGAAAGAAGAAGAAAAGGTTTTCAACGCAAGGACGACAGAATGGTCGCACCTGTGCTTAAACCTTTAAAATGAAATTTTGTTGATTTTTAAAAGAACAAGAAAAAGTTTTTAGCGCAAGGCCGACAGAATGGTCGCACCTGTGCTTAAACTTTTAAAATGAAATTTTGTTGACTTTTAAAAGAAGAAAAAGTTTTTAGCGCAAGGCCGACAGAATGGTCGCACCTGTGCTTAAACCTTTAAAATGAAATTTTGTTGATTTTTAAAGAAGAAAAAGTTTTCAGCGCAAGGCCGACAGAATGGTCGCACCTGTGCTTAAACTTTTGAAATGAAATTTTGTTTAATTTTAAAAGAATAAGAAAAAAGGTTTTCAACACAAGGCTGACGCGAATGGTCGCACGTGTGCTTAANTTTTGTTTTGTTTTTTTTTTTATTTATGTTCACCGTTTGTTGATGAATTCTCCTCGTTTGATCAATGAGTGCTCATCATTTGTACCATGAGTTGACTCCTACTTGACGATAACCCTTGCTCTGGGATAACTTTGAAAAAAAAATTATTTTTGGCTCAAACGGGGTGACAATGGATATATTTTTGCTTTTTAGATAGAGAAAAGAGGGTCACACATCATTTTGAATTCCGATTGCTTTACTTTCAAAAGATTAACCCTGCGACTAGACGACCTCAACATAAGTAATTTTTTTTCTCCCTTTCTAGACCATCCTTTCGGGTTTTCAATCTAGTGGACTTATTCTTTTTTTTGAAAATTCCTTTTCTTTGTTTCTTTCTTTTTTTTTTGTCTCAATGGATTCGGGGATCATCCTACTAGAGCAAGAAATCTTTTGGCCAGGCCAATCTGCCCCAGTGTAAAGTTTTTGTTACTAAGGGTAGTGATAGTGTTCGGTAGGGAGGATCCTTTGTTTAGGAAAAGCGAAGGGTGAAGGTCTTCAAGCAATATGTGCACAAACGTCTTGAGGAATATGTTAAAATTTTATTTTTGATTAAATGTTTGACCTCAGAAAAGTCTGACACTGCAACTTTTGTTTTTGATTTATCATTTTTTTGGTTATTTAAAAAAAAATGAGTTTGACGATTCGCAAGAAAGACAAGTGACTCAAGATATGCACAAGATGCGTGATTTTATCAAGTGAAAATGAGGGTTAAAAGACTGCACACATCTCCCTTTGTGCCCCTATGGAGGTTCGACGCTTAAGATTCAAGGTCAAGTATATGCAATCTCACAAGGATGGTTCCCTGAGCCTAAACATCAATGGTCACTAGAGCTATGGCCCCCTTCACAGCTAATCAACTAGATTTGGAGAGATAAATGAAGAGAACAAACTCTAGCTGGGGTTCTCACGATAGTCAAACAGGCAGTATGGCCCAAGTGGCACCGCTACACAACCCCTCTAATTCTAAACTTCGCTCAGACCCGGGTATAGGGCCTCACTCATGATATGCATAAAGTGTGTGTGTGAAGGGAGGATGAATATGCATACCCCAAACCCTTACCTGCAAAACAACCAGAAATATCCCAGGCAGATATAAACATGTTTTCTACCCTAGGGTTCAATATACAACAATTATTTCTAACATCAAACATAGATAAAGAAAAAGGGGAAGAAAAACATAAAGCAAAACCACATCGAATTTGCGTATCTAATTAAATGGCCTGACTCTCAGAGTTCCCCAGTGGAGTCGCCATCTGTCGCAACCGGAATCACGACGGGACGACGATCCAAAAAGAAAAACGATTGGGCTTTCAAAAAGAGTTTGGAGTCGCCACCATAGTTTATTCTGGAAAACTACGAAAAAACCATAAAATGATAAAGCACGGTCCACGAAAACCAAAGATTGGGTTCAAGAGTCTATTACGTGTAGGGAAGGTATTAGCACCCTACAACGCCTACCCGAAGGCAGTACATTTAATTAAAATACGCAAATAAAGATGTGGTTTTTCAAAATGTTTAATTACTCCTGAAAATAAAACTCTAAAGAAACAAAATATATTTTTTTATTTTTTTGTGCCCGACAAGGATTGACCTTGCTCCTACGTATTCTCAAAGTGAGAAATCAGGGTTACGTAGTTCTAGCTGAAAGATTGTTTGTTTGTTTGAAAATGTTTTTAGTTTTTGAAGATTTTATATTTTTTGGTATTTTTTATATAAAAAGGGGAAAGGTTTTTTAGCACAAGGCCTACGCGAATGGTCGCACGTGTGCTTTAAACCCTTTGAAATAATTTTGTTAATTTTCGAAAGAAGAAGAAAAGGTTTTCAGCGCAAGGTCGACAGAATGGTCGCATCTGTGCTTAAACCTTTAAAATGAAATTTTGTTGATTTTTAAAACAAGAAGAAAAAGTTTTCAGCGCAAGGCCGACAGAATGGTCGCACCTGTGCTTAAACTTTTAAAATGAAATTTTGTTGACTTTTAAAAGAAGAAGAAAAAGTTTTCAGCGCAAGGCCGAAAGAATGGTCGCACCTGTGCTTAAACCTTTAAAATGAAATTTTGTTGATTTTTAAAGAAGAAGAAAAAGTTTTCAGCGCAAGGTCGACAGAATGGTCGTACCTGTGCTTAAACTTTTGAAATGAAATTTTGTTTAATTTTAAAAGAATAAGAAAAAAGGTTTTTAACACAAGGCTGACACGAATGGTCGTACCTGTGCTTAAGCCCTTTGAATTATATTTTTTATTATTTTTTTTATATTTTATATTTTTATTAATTTTTATTTATAAAATAATGTTTCATGTAAATATTTAAAACAACGTAAGTATTTTTTTTAAGGAAAGTCTAAAAGGTAGAAAATAAATTACAGCTTATAAAAAAAATAATTAAGTGTTAAAAGAAACACTAAAAAAAATCACTTTTTATAATTTTTAAATTTACCCATTTTGTTTTTGCCCAAGAAAGAAAAACAATATTTAAAAGAAATAAAATAAAACAAGAACAAATTGAAACCGGAATTTAGTCATTAAAAGAGAGATAGCGTCGCAAGCTCTAACACCATTTTTTTTTATTTTAACCTTTTTTAAAAAAAATAAAATACTTTTTATTGAACATTTATTGTTTCTTTCAAAAATTGAGAATGCAGCAAAAAATAAAACAACATGATGATAAAGACTAAAAGAAACAATATACAATAACAATAAATAAAACAAAGCAATCAGTAAGAAAAGGAGTGATGTAAAAAGCAGAGATGAGTGCAACACGAAGCCCTTTTCCTTCTGTTCCCTTACGTTCTCTTTTCGAAATTGGATTTTTCTCTTCCTCTCTTTTTTTGTTCCCTTATGCTCTCTTCTTGAAATTGAATTTTTTCTCTCTTTTTTTCTATTCCCTTATGCTCTCTTCNTGAAATTCAATTCTCCTCNCCTTTTCTTGTTTGCAAGGTGCATATTTATATACACAAATTTGTAATATTATTGTGATCTTGCATTAATGGCGAATTAATTGTCAATTAGCAAAATAGGAAAATAAATGGTCTTGATTGAATCAAATTAAAAATCATATTTTTCTCTTTAGGAAGAAATTGAATACAACAATCAATATATTTATTTTTTATTATTCCTTGCAATGATTGTCATAATGTTGATTCGAATTATTACCAAATAAAACAAAATTTCAAAAATATTCTAAAGTGATCTTTCCTGCATTAATTTTAATTGCTTATGGGCCTGCTGCACCATTTCTCCAAGAAAATCACGTGGAGCACCTCTCCCATTTAATCAACATTCTTTTCTTTTCATTTTATTCACGTGCACCCCCTTTTTTTTCCTTTTTCCTTTTGTTTTTCTTTTTCCTTTTCTCTTCTTTTGTTTTTTTTCTTTTTCTCTTTTATTCTTTTTCTCTTTTTTTCTTTTTTCATGTTCTTTTTTTTCTTTTCTTTTTCCTTTTTTTTTCTTTTAAAAAATTTTTTGCTTTTTTTATTCTTTCTTCGTTTCTTTTTTTTGTAATTACTTTTTTTTAAAAAATTAAACAAAATAGTATAAAAAAATTAAGAACAACAATAAAAACCAAGTCTCATTATTTAGTCACCTGGACGAAATTGGGTGTTGACAGCTGCCCCTCTTTACTTAGATATTACTAGATAATATGAAAATTTGATATTTTTGTATTATCTGAGTAAAAGCTAAGTAAAGATAGAAACACTAATTTTGTCCGGGTTTCAAAAAGAAATAAAAGGATGAAAACTGAAAAACTTAAATTTGACCATGCGAAGAAGAGGGCCGATAACAAAACTAAAACCTGGATTTGACCATTGCCTTGCAGAAGGCCAAAATCGCAGAAGAAAACTTAAATTTGACCAATGCGAAGCAGAGGGCCGATAACAAAATTAAAACCTGGATTTGACCATTGCCTTGCAGAGGACCAAAATTGCAGAAGAAAAACATAAATTTGACCATTGCGAAGTAGAGGGCCGATAACAAAATTAAAACCTGGATTTGACCATTGCCTTGCAGAGGGCCAAAATCGCAGAAGAAAAACATAAATTTAACCATTGCGAAGCAGAGGACCGATAACAAAATTAAAACCTGGATTTGACCATTGCCTAGCAGAGGGCTGAAATCGCAGAAGAAAAACATAAATTTGACCATTGCGAAGCAGAGGGCCGATAACAANATTAAAACCTGGATTTGACCATTGCCTTGCAGAGGGCCAAAATCGCAAAAGAAAAACTTAAATTTGACCATTGCGAAGCAGAGGGCCGATGATGAGTCAATATTTTCTTGACTTTACTTAGTTTATTGTGCTAGAATTAATCAGGGAATTGTGCTTAATTTTCCGGTATTTTCCCGTTTTTTCTAAATATGCTTAATTTGACCGGAAATTCTA
>NC_028355.1:19121687-19126338 GCF_000741045.1 Vigna radiata var. radiata | reverse complement strand
GTTTTAGAATTAGTTGTATTTTAATTTAGTAGTTTAGAATTTTTAGACAAACTTTGACATTGTGGGCCAATTTTTGGTATTTGTTGTTGAGCCCAATAGTAAAAAAATAGACACATGGCACCCTAGGGTTGGGTGGACTCCACCCTAATTTTTGAGACACTTGATCCTAGGAAAAAAAGAAGCCATCAGCCGTCACTCACTTGGAGAGCTCTCGGCAGAATTTATTTTTGGGGGGTTGGCTGCAACGTTTTCTTTTGAAAAAAACCATGTTGATGCTTGGTGACTATGGATGAATGGGAAGCATATTTTGATTTTTATTTCATCCTAATCTTCTTGCAAGTGCTGCAAACATCAGCTGAATCTATTTTCTTTTAAGTTGTCACGGTCCATTTGGAGATGCTCGGTGCAATGGCTGAAACATTTTCTTGCCACTTTTCCTTGCGCTGATTCAAATAATCATTCCTGCATTTTTTATATATCTATTATTCCGTGCACACATTTGTTCCAGCTGCTGATTTACTCATTACAGTTTTCATTTCGTTCATGCGTTTTTTTTTTATTAAAGTTGATTCCAGTAGAGGAGAAAACTTTAATTTCTTTGAAGAAGAAAACACTGATTCATTTTTGGAGATGCACATGCTGCAGCTGCCACGTCTAGTATCTATTTTCTTTTAGTGGAGAGGAGCTGATTCATTGCAAGGGTATTTTATCATTGAAGAAGGGTAGTACGGTGTAAACGGTGCTAGAGAATGAAGGGTTTTTCATTTTAATTTACATGGCATATTTTATATTGAATCTTAGTGTACATGGTGTCACGGTTAAAGGAACAATGCTTTACTTCGGTTGAATGAAAAATGGGATTAAGGGTGCACGGTGGTTTATTTGGAGAGAAGAATTTCATTCCATTGCTTTAGATAAAAGGGGCTGTTACATTTTCAATTGAAGAAGTGTATGACCGGTGATGTCCAGAGAAGGTGCATGTGTCATTTGCATTGGTAGAAAAAAATATATGTTGTTTAGTTCTTTAGCTTTAAATTAGTTTGAATTGTAGGATTAGTTGTTTTTAATTTCTTTAATTTAGTTTTGCATTTAATTTAATTTAACAGTGTTTAGATATTTGTTTAGTCTAGTATTTGGTTTAGCATTTTCACTCTCTGGACTCGATTTTAAAAAAATAACTGCAACCATACCAGAGGTCCAAATGCTACGTTTTATATCTCACATGAAAGATAATTGAGTCTACTTTCCAGGAAAAAAAACCTCATCTCATTTAGAGCTCTGTAGAAAAAGTTATGGGTAAAACATTGAGCAAAGGTCAGAGTTGTCCAGTTCCAGCGTGAATTTTCGTATTTACTGTAGCAGTTTCGTTTTTACTTTTTTAATTTCATTTTCATGCATGGTGAAATGTGTTGTTGCATTTAGTTTCGTTTTAATTAATTTTAATTATGTTTTTACATTTGCGTTTTAATTTAAATTCCATCTGCGTTTTAATTTTAATTTTTCCGCACACCAAACAAACTTTCAAACCCCCCCACTTCGTGTCTGACCTAATTCTCGAACCACATTTGGTCCTTGAGAGACGACCTAGGAGTCACTTCCTAGTCTATACTGCATTTCTCATATGTAATCAAATTTGTATGGGCCGCGACACCCATCAGCCGATAACAAAATTAAAACCTGGATTTGACCATTTCCTTGTAGAGGGCCAAAATCGCAGAAGAAAAACATAAATTTGACCATTGCGAAGCAGAGGGCCAATAATAAAATTAAAACCTGGATTTGACCATTGCCTTGCAGAGGGCCGAAATCGCAGAAGAAAAACTTAAATTTGACCATTGCGAAGCAGAGGACCGATAACAAAATTAAAAACTTGAGCTTAAGGTGTCAGGCGAACTGGGCTTTGGGTGCTAGACAAAACTGGGCTTTTGTGGGCCAGGTGAAACTAGGCTTAGGGGCCAAGCGAGCTGGGCTTAGGGGGCCAAGCGAAACTAGGCTTAAGGGCCAGTGTTGAAACTGGGCTTTGGGGCCAGCGTGAAACTGGGCTTAGGGGCTAGTGTGGCCACTGGGCTTATGGGCCAGGTGAAACTGGGCTTAGGGGCCAGCGCAAAACTGGGTTAGGGGGGGCCAGTGTGAAAACTGGGCTTAAGGGGCCAGGCGAAACTAGGCTTATGGGCCAGGTGAAACTGGGCTTAGGGGCCAGCGCAAAACTGGGCTTAGGGGGACCAGTGTGAAAACTGGGCTTAAGGGGCAGGCGAAACTGGGCTTATGGGCCAGTGTAGAAACTGGGCTTAAGGGCCAGCGCGAAACTGGGCTTAGGGGGCCAGTGTGAAAACTGGCCTTAAGGGCCAGGCGAAGCTGGGCTTATGGGCCAGTGTAGAAACTGGGCTTTGGGCTAGGCGAAACTAGGCTTTAGGGGGCCAGGCGAAGCTGGGCCTATGGGCCAGTGTAGAAACTGGGCTTTCAAACTTTGAAATTTTTGAAACTTGACTTTTGTGAAATGTTTTCGTGATTTTCGACCGAAATTTGATTTTTGAAAAGACATTAGGGCGTTGAAACCCTTCACTACAAAGTGTTAAAATCTTGATGCTACTTTTTTTGTATTTTTGAAGGAGGATTCGACAACCACTCATATGAATGAAGAGGGTTTCGATCAGAAAAACTTTCTTTTTCATGGATTATGCATATATGAAAAACATTTGCTTTGTTTCGTGCTTTTTTTTTTTTTGCTTGAGTCAATCGTCTTGCTCGCAATCATCAAACTGATTTTCATTTTCAATGTTTTGTGAAAGTGATAAATGTCTTACATCCGAGGTCTAAACCTTGAGATTATTACATTTTGACTTTTCTTTCGGGACATCAATGCACACATGCTTGAATTTATTGGCAAGAGGATGGTTTTGAAGACTATGAGAGTTGTTTGGAATGGTTTGGAAGACTGGGACCGACACATGGGTACTACAATCCTCAAAGGAGATGTAATATGTGAGTGCCAAGACGAAACAAGATATACCAAAAAAAATTTACCCCGGTTTAGTGTTTGGGAAAATGAGCATAGGGGTATGGATCCATGAAAATAAGGGTGAACAAATCAAATGAGACTTGCAAATCTGTCCCAGTCTTGGTATCATGGGTTGATGAAAAATTTGTATGAGACTCACAAAGCTACCCCAGTGATGGAAGAACGATCCAGCTAATTCTGGTAGAGGATGGAATCAACTAGGTCTTCTTCTCAGATTGGACAGTAGAAGCACGCAGCAATGGAAGTTGTGCTTGGCAACGCAGCGTAATGAATTGAAGAATGATGATGATGACTGGAAGACACAGAGACATATGGAAGCCACTCTCAAGAGGTGTTCGGTGGCTGGAGAATGTAGTGGATGCAAGGAAAAAATGAAACAAATATTGGTTCGGTGATGAAAATTGATGAACCAGTGATGGAGAAAAGTGGAATGAAGGTAGAGATTGGGTGCTGAAATGTGATACGGATGGTGGAGATATGCTAGGATTGGAAGCCTAACTAGGGAGAGAGGTTAGAGGAAGCTCTCAAGCTCTCTCTCGGTGACCTTCAACAAGAAGAAATTTCTGGACAGAAATCAACAGAATAATTCTTCATTCAAATCAAAGGTGCCATACATGTGGAGGGAGATAGAAATTTATAGTAATGTCTCCCATGCCTAGACTACTCTATACGGTGATGGATGATGCCACTGATCACAGATCTCCAGCCACGTGGATGCACCCATGCTGAAAACATTTCTTCTAGCCGTGCACAACTTACATGCCAAAATATAAGCTATGCTATGGTGGTGTCTAGCATATGGAGAATGCAGCGGACCATTATACCTCTTTATTCTTATTTCCTTGACTTTCCTATCCTTCTCCTTGCTTTGTAATTTTGAATGCTCTCTTTGATCTCTTGTGATGAGGCCTTGATTATTTTAATAGGCTTGGCTCAAGTCCATGGTGTCCTAGCCTTATTGGCTCCTACAAAACAACATATAAACATATTAGAAGAGAATCCTTCTAAGACTTAGAGAAAGAAAATCAAGAAAGAGCTTCTAAAAGTCTTTCTCCAACTTCCCTTTCCTAGTCTTAGCTTTAGTTGGTACTCCTTTGAATGGAATGCCCTAAATGGGTTTCCATCACCCAGTCTTGGGTCATGGGTTGATGAAAAATTTGTATGAGACTCCCAAAGTTGTACCAGTTTTTTCCTTGGCAAAGGGTTCCGTTTGGAAGAGGTAGTGGGCATGAAAAAGATTGTCTAATTGGACGACCCCAATTGGTTTGATTTTCTTTTACATGCTGATGGCTAGTTGGCAAGGAGATTCCCTCCGCCCGAGACATTATCTTCTTCTCTTTTTTGTCATTCATTTTCAACTTTTTTTTTACGACACATTGAAAGTCATTTCGCCTTATCACAAAATTAAGTTTTATGAAAAAATGAGCAAACATTATCCAATCTGTGTGGGCTTTATTAGGCTTGTAATGTGGCTAGGGGCTAAAAGGTATTTGAAAAAAAGGATATGAAGGCCCAAATGAATGTTTGTTGGTTATATTTTTTTGAAACAAGGGTTATCATCTAGGCATTGCATCAACTATTTGACTTTTTGAGCACTTTGCTTTTCTTGAACTTCATTTTTCATTCTTCTTC
>NC_028355.1:19106161-19119782 GCF_000741045.1 Vigna radiata var. radiata | reverse complement strand
AGGCCGACAGAATGGTCGCACCTGTGCTTAAACTTTTAAAATGAAATTTTGTTGACTTTTAAAAGAAGAAGAAAAAGTTTTCAGCGCAAGGCCGAAAGAATGGTCGCACCTGTGCTTAAACCTTTAAAATGAAATTTTGTTGATTTTTAAAGAAGAAGAAAAAGTTTTCAGCGCAAGGTCGACAGAATGGTCGTACCTGTGCTTAAACTTTTGAAATGAAATTTTGTTTAATTTTAAAAGAATAAGAAAAAAGGTTTTTAACACAAGGCTGACACGAATGGTCGTACCTGTGCTTAAGCCCTTTGAATTATATTTTTTATTATTTTTTTTATATTTTATATTTTTATTAATTTTTATTTATAAAATAATGTTTCATGTAAATATTTAAAACAACGTAAGTATTTTTTTTAAGGAAAGTCTAAAAGGTAGAAAATAAATTACAGCTTATAAAAAAAATAATTAAGTGTTAAAAGAAACACTAAAAAAAATCACTTTTTATAATTTTTAAATTTACCCATTTTGTTTTTGCCCAAGAAAGAAAAACAATATTTAAAAGAAATAAAATAAAACAAGAACAAATTGAAACCGGAATTTAGTCATTAAAAGAGAGATAGCGTCGCAAGCTCTAACACCATTTTTTTTTATTTTAACCTTTTTTAAAAAAAATAAAATACTTTTTATTGAACATTTATTGTTTCTTTCAAAAATTGAGAATGCAGCAAAAAATAAAACAACATGATGATAAAGACTAAAAGAAACAATATACAATAACAATAAATAAAACAAAGCAATCAGTAAGAAAAGGAGTGATGTAAAAAGCAGAGATGAGTGCAACACGAAGCCCTTTTCCTTCTGTTCCCTTACGTTCTCTTTTCGAAATTGGATTTTTCTCTTCCTCTCTTTTTTTGTTCCCTTATGCTCTCTTCTTGAAATTGAATTTTTTCTCTCTTTTTTTCTATTCCCTTATGCTCTCTTCNTGAAATTCAATTCTCCTCNCCTTTTCTTGTTTGCAAGGTGCATATTTATATACACAAATTTGTAATATTATTGTGATCTTGCATTAATGGCGAATTAATTGTCAATTAGCAAAATAGGAAAATAAATGGTCTTGATTGAATCAAATTAAAAATCATATTTTTCTCTTTAGGAAGAAATTGAATACAACAATCAATATATTATTTTTAATTATTCCTTGTAATGATTGTCATAATGTTGATTCGAATTATTACCAAATAAAACAAAATTTCAAAAATATTCTAAAGTGATCTTTCCTGCATTAATATTAATTGCTTATGGGTCTGCTGCACCAGTTCTCCAAGAAAATCACGTGGAGCACCTCTCCCATTTAATCACCATTCTTTTCTTTTCATTTTATTCACGTGCACCCTCTTTTTTTCTTTTTTTCTTCCTTCCTATTTTCCTTTTGTTTTTCTTTTTCCTTTTTCCTTTTTTCTTCTTTTGTTTTCTTTTTCTTTTTCTTTTTCTCTTTTATTCTTTTTCTCTCTTTTTTTTCTTTTTTTCATGTTCTTTTTTTTCTTTTCTTTTTCCTTTTTTGTTCTTTTAATTTTTTTTTTTGCTTTTTTATATTCTTTCTTTGTTTCTTTTTTTTTGTAATTATTTCTTTTTTAAAAATTAAACAAAATAGTAAAAAAAACTTAAGAACAACAATAAAAATCAAGTCTCATTATTTAGTCATCCGGACGAAATTGGGTGTTGACACCAAGTAACCTTTTTATTAAATTTATTCTCTTTATCCTAAAAAACTTACATATTTTATATTTAAAATGTGAATGAAAATATGCTTGAAATTTTTAAGTGAAAATAGACAAGAAATGTATGATTTGTGAACTCAAGCAATTGGTGAAAGATTTGATCAATTAAGCATGAAGGCAAGTGTCGAAAACGCAACCCGAGTTGAATAAACCGATTGAATGATTGAAAGTGCAAATGGAAGAATCAAATGAAGGATGAATGAGTGGAGTCATGTCACTTGATGGTAATGTCAAGATGGGTGAATGCAGAGTCGCCACTTGAGCTGAACACCCAAGTAAGACCCTAGGAGAGAGTTGACACTCCTTTCTCACATAAAATGTGTAATGAAATTATATTCCAAAATTTCAAATTTGTCTTATAATGAAAGGCAACCTCTATCTATCTTGGATGGTCAGTTAACTTAAAATTAAGTCAAACTAAAAGAGGTTTAAATCCTAATTACAAGACACTAACTAAAGGAAGGTGAAAAATACATGCAGGCCTTCTAGTACTCAAGATAACTCTCTAGGCACTTATTCTCGTTGTTGGATGCCACTTTTGACAAAGGAAAACTTATGGCCACCGAGTTTGTGGTCGTTGGGTGTTGAAACCACATTGTTGGGGCAACCTACCCTATCTACATTGTGTTGGGTGCTCATCTATAGCGTTAACTGATAATAGTTGAAAAACCGTTATTTTTATACTTAAATTTGACATTAAACACACCCTCTATGACTTAGAATTAGCTTGAAATCATGCATTTTGCTTAAGTTAGAGAATAAGAAAGTCAAAGTTGGTTTTCTTGGTTTTATGCTTGGTTTTCCCTTGTTTTTGTAGGTTTATTGAATGATTGGAAAGAAGGGTTGAAGTATCAAGGAGTTGTAGAGCAAAAAAGTCAAACAAAATGCAGAAAATTCAACCTGAGTGTAGAAAAATGAAGTGTTGAAAAATCCACTAGCGTTGAGCGGTGGGTTTGTACCGCCGAGCGGTGGTGCTGCTGATGAAGTTCATTGTTTAACGCCTGAGCGCCACCGCTGGGGGGCCATTATGAGTGTCGCACCTATCGCCGGACGGTGAAACCACCGTTGGGCGGTGTACTATTGGGCCTAGGCCAAAATTTTGTTGTTTTTCTATGTTATAAATAGACTTGGACGAACCAGAAAGGGTATCATTTGGCAGAAAAAGGCACAAAAACACTTTCTTCACCCGTCAGAAGCGGATTTTGGATGCTGGAGCTCCAATCTATCAAATATAGGGTTTATCTTTTCATTCTTTTCATTATTTCCATCTAGTTTCACCATGATTATGGTGAACTAAACCTCCATTTTTGTTGGGGACTTGATGTAATCCTTTGAAACTCTCATATATTGAATTGTTGCTTTATTCATATGCTTTTATTCATTAATTGTTAGGGTTTTTCCTCCATTATATTTGCATGCTTTGTTTAAGACATTAGTCAATAGCATAATCTTTGATTCTATCTATATGGACACATGTGGATAGGTCTAGACATGAGGAAATTCTCTTGGTAGCAATATTACCTAGACATAGGGATAGGAGGACCGATTGCCTTAAGCTTCTGTGCAAATTATGTAATGCATGATCAATTGCTAGGGAGACAAGACATTGTAAACTAGTAATTAGGAGTACTCTCTTTTCACCAAGATATTGGGATTAGGGTAAATTAGAAAGTGACATTGACATTAATGAAAAAGTTGAATTCTTAGATATATGAGAGTGGATAGGATGAAATCATAAACCCCAACAACATAATTCATTCATACATCATTCACATGCATTATCTTTTGGTCAATTGATCAAAACATTTGCATGCATATTTAATTTTCTGTTTTGCATTATATAACCCTAATTTTCATTATTCAAGTATTAAATAATCAAAAAATCACATGAAAGTTTAGGCCTAAGAGTCTCTAGGGAAAAGATACTCAGACTTACCGTTTATTATTACTTGATACAATTTGGTACACTTGCTGAAGTGTTAAAAAGTTTTTGGTGCCATTGCTGGGGACTCATGGTTTAACTATTCTAGTAGTGTGATTATTGATTATCTTTGATTTGACTTTGTTTTTATTTTTGTTCTAATAAATGTTTTCTAGGGTTTTGTGTCTAATATTTGCAGGATGAAGTTTGCACAAGAAGTTAACAATATGGGCACTGAATTCTATCAAGAAAATCTCAACCACTGGAAGGAACCTCATTTATGTATAAATCTACTCCAATTTAGGCAAGCTACTATTCAATTTCAGAAATTGGTACAACAAAAATTGCAACAACAACTCTCTCCATCAGAAAGATTGGAAGAGACATTCCAACGAGTTATGCAAAATTCCATCGCCTATATAGAACGCAGGGAAGCAAGTCATAAAAGGATGGAGATAGAACTAGGTTGCATAATTGAGCCTCTGGATGATTTTAGGGTTAATACTGAACTTAACCCTAGGGAGGATTGTCAAGTCACTATCACTAAAAGTGACGAGGTTGTTGATGAGGAAAAGATTGAGAGAGATGAGAAAAGATAGAGGAGATAGAGACAAAAAGGTTGAGTGAGGAAGATAGAGATGAAGAGAAGGAAAAAGAAGTGGTTGAGAGAAAAGAAAAAAAGAGAAAATGTGTGAAAATAAAGAAGAAAACAGGAAAAAAGAAAAAGAGAAAGTTAAGGGAGAAGAAAAGTAAGAAAAAGAGGATGAGAGGAAGAAAGAAAGGATCATATGAAAAACCTCTTCCTCATCAAAAAAATTATCATAGGAAGGAAAAGAAATTTAAGTACTTTATGGAGATTTTCAAGAAATTGGAGATTAAAGTTCTTATGATTGAGACATGGAAACAGGTGCTTGGTTTTATCAACTTTCTGAAGAAATTCAGTAGAAAGAAGAAAAAAAGAGAATATCAAGTAAGGGGAATATCAACACCTAGTGATGGGTGTTTGAGCTTTATTAGGTCAAGCTAATGACGTTAAAAGAGTGCTTGCTAGGAGGCACCCCAATGACTTGTAAACATTATTTTCATTTAATTTTCGTTTTGTAATGTTTGGATATTGTTGAACAATTTTTATTTTATTTGGGTAGCATTCACTGAGGGATGCTAGATGATTATGTATTCATTGAAGGATACAGGAAGGTACATGATGGGTGTCGCCGCCCAATCAAATTTGATTGCATAATAAGAAATGCAGTATAGCTAGGGAATGACCCCTAGGTCGTCTCTCAAGGACCAACTGCGGTTCAGAATCAAGTCAAACACGAAGTGGGGGGAGGGGTTTTGTGAAAGGTTTGCGTGGTGAATGCGGAAAAATTAAAATGAAATTAAAACAGTAAAAACGAAAATTCACGCTGGAACTGGACAGCTCTGACCTTTGCTCAATGTTTCAACCATAACTTTTTCTACAGAGCTCTAAATGAGATGAGGGTTTTTTTTCTGGAAAGTAGACTCAATTATCTTTCATTTGATATATAAAACGTAGCATTTGGACCTCTGGTGTGGTTGCAGTTATTTTTTTAAAATCGAGTCCAAAGAGTGAAAATGCTAAACCCAATACTAGAGCAAACAAATATCTAAACATAATTAAGCTATTGGAAGAGCAACGATTAACAAGAAAATAAACATGAACAAGCACTAAAACAATAATCACGGTGCAGGTATTAAAAGTGAAATTCTAATTGTAATTATCTTTGCATAATCATAACAACAAAAAGCACTTTAAAAAGAAAACATGAATAGGAAAAAAAAATAAAAAAAACGACTAAGTCTGTGCTGAACATGGCAGCAGATGAGACCGTACATCCCCTCATTTTTTTTCTCTTAAACAAAAAGAAACGCTGCACCAATATCTTTGAGCTCCGTGTGCCACCAGCCAAATCAATAAATTCATAAAAGCACCATGAAAGCAAACCGTGAACCAATTCTGAAGAAAAGAAATAAATGGTCTTAAAAGGAATCAAACCCTGCACCGTACATCTACCACCTAATCCATCTAATCAACTTCTCATTCAATTCAATTAAAATAAAATAAAAAAAACTAAACATTGCTATGTGACACGAATATTCTATGCAGCGTGAATTGAAGGATATAAAAAGGTGTTGTAGTTTAATGCTTCAATCACCATGCACCACTATTCAAATGAAATAAAGGAAAGCTTTTAAATCCCAAAAGAAAATAAGCATATCCCTTCTAGCAACCGTGAGTCAGCAAACCACAACGAGTCTTCACCAAGCATCAACATGTTGCAGCAGCCTCTGTTCCTTTAATCTTCCCTTTTCGAGACCAAGTCTGCAGCCAAAAAATTCAGCAAAGTGCCGAGAGAGTGTGTCCCATAAAAAGTGGCGGCTCAAGGGAATGTTGGAATCCCTAGGACCGTGTGTCCTCATAAAAATGGGTGGGGTCCACCCTAAAAACCCTAGGGTAAGTGTCCTACAATTTTGGGCCTCTCACAATTTTTTAGCAATGGCCCACTATGCAAAGGTTTGTCCAAAAAGTTTAAACAATAAAAATACAATATAACTAAAATTTAAAATCTCTAATTGGAGAGTCTTGAATTTATTTGTTGTCCTCTAAATGTCCCAAATTGTGTTTCCAAAATTTTCCCTGAAAATAATAATGCAAATAATTAGCTCAGAAAATTCAAATTAATTAAAATTAGAATTTCCGATCAAATTAAGCATAATTAGGAAAAACGGGAAAATACCGGACAATTAAGCACAATTCTCTGATTAATTCTAGCACAATAAACTAAGTGAAATCAATAAAATATCGACTCATCAGTACACCTACTGATGGGTGTTGATAAAGCTTGCACTTATTGATAAGTGCTAGAAAGGTTTAGGTCAGGCTCGTGACGTTAAACAAGCGCTACCTGGGAGGCAACCCAGTTGATTGATTTACTTTTGTTGCATGTTTTGATACTGCTCTAGTTGCATTTAGGGCTTAATTGTTGCATAAGTGAGTAAAGTGAATGGGAATTGCATTTAGGGTTTAATTGTTGCATTCTAGAAAACCCATTCTCCATCACTTTTGCACCATTCCATCATTCAAGTTTGGGGTTTTTGAGAGAGCATTGCATTTGGAATTCATCCATCATCAATTTACAAGCACTCTACACACATTTAAGGTCTCTCCATTTAAATTGGAGTCTAGATTGGAGTCCATTCATAGAGGACAGGTTGTTACAACTGAGATGATCATAGGCTTGTACGACACTTTTCCTGCACATAGGTGGACTATGGATGAGTTCAACAACGTAGTGGCTTGGCCAGAACAGGCGTAGGGTAGTAGATCTGGAACAGCTAAAACTCCAGCCATGGATGAGGATGCTGAGGAGGATGATGATGATGATGATTTTAAGGATGCTGAGGCTGGAGAGGAGGATTCTAACAACAACATGGGTTGAGGAGCTTACATAGCATCTACTAATGCATGCTATCTGCAGTAGAACAAGGTTTTTCTTATCTTTTGTTTCTGTTTAGTAGTGTAGGATTTGCTTCTATTAAGTAGTATAGGATTAATGTACTTGGTCTAAAACTTTTCTGATATGATGGTTTGACTGTTTAATGTTGCATGAGATAAGTTGCTTGATGAAGCTTGTTATTGAATGATGATTGAGATTGCCATATGTTGATATACAGGTGGAGTGTTCACTAGCTATACGAACATATGCATGATGATATTGTGATTGTGATTATGAGACTAATCAGGGTATTTGTCTGGATGTTGGAATAGTTATTGATCTTATGAGTGAGGTTTTGAGCTCTAGAGTTCTTATTGATATATTTGCTATCTACTTGAAAGCATGAATGGTTTTACCTAAGTTTCTGTGATTGATTGACTTGCATGTAGTGTCATATGATCAAGGCCGTTTTTGAATAAGCCCTTCTTTAGCGAAATAAAAATTTTCATCCCACATGAAAAAGAACATCATATGTTCTACCCTTTTTGAACCTAAGCCTTAATCAAGATGTGAAAACCCTCTGTGAAAATCTTTACCTTGAGTTAGGTTGAGAATTATTGTGTGGTATTGATAAAGGTTCAAGTTTGGGGTTGTTGGGAAAGTTGAAAAAGAAAAGATAAGCATTGAGCTAATGTTGATCAAATCATGAAAAGATGAAAAGGATATTAAAGATAGAATGAAGAAAGAAAAGCTCAAATGAAAAAAAGGGGAAAAGGTGGGAATGAGTGAGATTAGTAAAAGAGAGAGGTTGTGCTTGAACTATGAATGATTGAATAACTCTCTTAACTCAAGGATTTTGTGATCTAGAAAAAACAATTTTTCTTGTTAGCCTAACCACAATATAAGCCTTAAAAAGTACTTGTGATGACATGTGTATGTGATGATGTTTGATTGTGGTAAATGAATGGAAATTTTGTTCTATGTGACATGTGGATAGTAGAGGGAATTTGAGTGACCTTTTGAAACACTTGAGTGATTGAGTGAAACACCTTATGTGGTGAGGAATAATTCCACGAATTTGTGATGTTATCTGTGCTTAGCTAATTGATCATTCATGAGAATAACATCTATTGAGTATTATGTGATTGTGTGAACATTGTGATAAATATTTAAATTCAGGGCATGTGTGCATCTTAGTTAAATTCTATTGATGAGTTGATTTGAGTGGTGACTTGTCTTAAGATATTGGTTATAGAATGAGTTGAACCATTGTGATGATTTGTGGAAGACTGAGTTACATTTTGTTTTGCTTGAGGACAAGAAAAATTCTAAGTTGGGGGCTGTGATAACGGCTGAAAAACTGTTACTTTTATACTTAAATTTGACATTAAACACACCCTTTATGACTTAAAATTAGCTTGAAATCATGCATTTTTCTTAAGTTAGAGAATAAGAGAGTCAAAGTTGGTTTTCTTGGTTGTATGCTTGGTTTTCCCTTGATTTTGCAGGTTTATTGAATGATTGGAAAGAAGGGTTGAAGTATCAAGGAGTTGTAGTGTAGAAAAGTCAAACAGAATGTAGAAAAGTCAAAGAGAGTGCAAAAAAATGAAGTGCTGAAAAATCCACTGGCGCTGAGCGGTGGGTTTCTACCGCTGAGCGGTGGCGCTGCTGATGAAGTTCATTGTTTCACGCCTGAGCGCCACCGCTGCGGGGCCATTCTGAGTGACGCACCCACCGCCGGACGGTGAAACCACCGCTAGGCGATGTACTATTGGGCCTGGGCCAAAATTTTGTTGTTTTTCTGTGTTATAAATAGACTTGGACGAACCAGAAAGGGTATCTTTTGGCAGAAAAAGGCACATAAACACTTTTTTCACCCCTCAGAAGCGGATTTTGTATGCGGGAGCTCCAATCTATCAAATATAGGGTTTATCTTTTCATTCTTTTCATTATTTCCATCTAGTTTCACCATGATTATGGTGAACTAAACCTCCATTATTGTTGGGGATTTGATGTAATCCTTTGAAACTCTCATATATTGAATTGTTGCTTTATTCATATGCTTTTATTCATTAATTGTTAGGGTTTTTTCTCCATTATATTTGCATGCTTTGTTTAAGACATTATTCAATAACATATTCTTTTATTCTATCTATATGGACACGTGTGGGTAGGTCTAGGCATGAGGGAATTCTCTTGGTAGCAATATTACCTAGACATAGGGATAGGAGGACCGATTGCCTTAAGCTTCTGTGCGAATTATGTAATGCATGATCAATTGCTAGTGACATAAGACATTGTAAACTAGTAATTAGGAGTAGTCTCTTTTCACCAAGATATTGAGATTAGGGTAAATTAGAAAGTGGCATTGACATTAATGAAAAAGTTGAATTCTTAGATATATGAGGGTGGATAGGACGAAATCATAAACCTCAACAACATAATTCATTCATACATCATTCACCTGTGTTATATTTTGGACAATTGATCAAAACCTTTGCATCCATATTTAATTTTCGTTTTTGCATGAAATCACATGAAAGTTTTAGGGGCAACCTGCCCTATCTACATTGTGTTGGGTGCTCATCTATGGCGTTAACGTCGATATCAACTTCTGACTTAGAGTGTATTGAGCCCGAATTCATGATATTGGGCGAGTGTCATGTTGAACAAAATCTATGGTCTCCGAGTACGGAGTCCAAGACCTGTTAATGGATCGGCAAGTGTACCGAATCACACAAGTAATATAAAATGGTAAGACCATGTATCGTATCCCAAAAGACTCTCAGCACTAGACAGTCGTGTGATAACTCGATTAATTAAGAGTTAAAGAAAATGAGATTATTGGTTTCAAATGCAAAGACATAAAATTAAATATGAATGCAATTAGATCAAAAGTAGAGTAGCAAAATAACGATTCAAAAAGATAAATAAGTTTGAAAAATAGATTTCGAGTCGCCACCATAGTTTATTATGGAAAACTATGGAAAAACCGTAAAATGATAAGGCAAGGTCTACAAAACCAAATTCTGGTTTCGGAAGTCGGTTACGTGTGGGGAAGGTGTTAGCACCCCCACAACGCCTGCCCTAAGGCAGTACCTTTAACTAAATACGCGAATTTGATGTGGTTTGCAAAATGTTTAATTTCCCCTAAAAAATATAACTCTAAAGAAAACAAAATATTTTTTGTGTTTTTTATGCCCGACAAGGATTTACCTTGCTCCTACGTATTCTCAGTTGGACTGAGAAATCTGGGTTACGTAGTTCTTTAGGAAACCATTTGGAAAATTTGTTTGGAGAATTGTTTGGAAAGTTTGTTTGGAAAATTTGGATTTTTGGGAAAGTGAGTCTGACAAGGACTAGCCTTGCTCCTACGTATCTCCACTTTGGATGGAGAATCAAGGATCACGTAGTTCTGGCTACATGCTTAGGAAATGTTTAAGAATTGATTGTTTTTGGTTTTTGAAGATATTTTATATATAAAAAGAAAAAGGGAAAGGTTTTAGCACAAGGCCTACGCGAATGGTCGCACGTGTGCTTTAACCTTTTAAAACAATTTTTGTTTATTTGTAAGAGAAGAAAAAAAAAGTTTTCAACACAAGGTTGACGCGAACGGTCGCATGTCTGCTTAAACCTCTTAAAATATTTTTTTGATTTTTAAAAGAAGGAGGAAAAGGTTTTTTAACACAAGGCTGACGCGAATGGTCGCACGTGTGCTTACACCTTCTAAAATAACTTTTTTTTTTATTTTAAAAGAAGAAGAAAAAGGTTTTTAACATAAGGCTGACGCGAATGGTCGCACGTGTGCTTAAACCTTTTTAAAATATTTTTTTTTTTATTTTTAAAAGAAGAAGAAAAAAGGTTTTCAACACAAGGCTAACGCGAATGGTTGCACGTGTGCTTCAACCTTTTAAAATATATATATTTTTTTTTATTTTTAAAAGAAGGAGAAAAAGGTTTTTAACACAAGGCTGACGCAAATGGTCGCATGTGTGCTTTAACCTCTTAAAATATTTTTTGATTTTTGAAAGAAGGAGGAAAAGGTTTTTAACACAAGACTGACGCGAATGGTCGCACATGTGCTTAAACCTCATAAAATATATTTTGGTTATTTTTATGATATAAATTTTTTATGGTTTTTATAATTTTTATTTTTATTAGCAAATGGATATAACAACATACAATAATAAAACAAATGCTAAAGCTAAAGAAATAAAAAAAACAAAGACAATAAAACAAACATCATAGTCCAGGCCCAATGAGAATAGGGTGTAGAGATTAAAACCAGGGGTGCCGAGAAAAATTGAGGCTCTTCAGGTTTAAGCCCAAGCCCTTTCTTTCCAACCTTATAATCTGCCAAGGGTGCAAGGCAGGGGTGCAACACGAAATTTCTTGGTCCAAGCCCAAGGTAGGGGTGCAAGGCTAACGGTGGAGGTGTAGCTCGGAATAATGCCTTGGCCCAAACCGGTTTTTATTCGCAGAAACAATATGGGCGTCAACCTAAGGATCAAGGGTGTGAATAGCGTTATGTGTGGTGGCATGAGGAGAGGTTGGGGCCCAAAGCCCTTTGTTCAGAAATCAGAACATTAGGGGTTCTCCACAATTCCCCATTTGTGCCATCAGCGTCCAAGATCAAGGTCTCTCACCCTCTCCACTTTAATCCAAAGCTGCAAAGTAGGAAAGTTAGGGTGGCACGTGTATCCTCCCTTGAACGAGACGAGCAGGGAACGATCCGCCTCCCTTGCACGATGATGCTGTCGTCTCCGCCGAGCTGGCCGCCACCAGATGTAGCCCGAAACACCGTCAGTGCCGACGGCCGCTGCTATGGACTCTGCCAGACACCGCACCAAGCTCTCCTTTCGCCTTCTTCTCTTCGCGCAAGAAGAAACTCACCACCCTAGGTCACGATATCACACCGGAAACAAACCCAGGGAAAGATTTACCTCGTCGACCTCCGATCCGGCGCGATCCAGATTTGTCGCCGGTACGCGCGTGCCGATGCCGGCATCCACCTTGGCTCCGCCACCCACGACTTGGGGGGTAACACTGACGCTAATTCCTCCTTTTCTTTTTCGAGTTGGGCTTGCCTTCTTACAGGTCCACCACCACAAGATGTGGCTCCCTATTGGTATCGTCGACCACCATCACCGGACCACAACGCAATGGCTGGAGGTATAGTGTTTCTTGCTTGACGATTTCACTTTGCTGGTGATTGGGAATGGATTTAGTATAGGACGAATATGGTTGGGAAATAGTTTCGGATAGCAATGGGAAGCGTGATGGAGATGGAGGTTAATTTTGCCTTTTCAGTTTTGGTTTGAAAGGTGATGAAGATTTGATGGAGATGAAGATGGTGGAATGGTTTTTCTTTTTGTGGCTTTGTGCAGTGTAGGTTGAGGGTGATGGTGTGATGCGTGAGTTGGGATGGTGGGGTTCGGATATGGTGGTGAATGAAGGCGTGGGGGTTTCTGTTATGGTCTATGGTTGCTGTAATCAACTCAGGATGAAGTTTGAGGTCCTCTTGGAGATACGTCCATTATTGTCAACCTCGTGCCCCGATGACTGGCTTTACATGTTCTTCTCGGTTGCTCATGAATGGGCGTTGCAGAGTGAATGATGCTTCAATATGAAGGCCCTCTAGAGAGATTGTGTGCCTTTTCTCTACTTTCTCCTCTACTGTTCCTTGCGTGTTGTGTTGATGATAGGGAAACAAAGGTTGCTTGGACGTCTTGTTGATGGCGGTTGAGTCCTTGGAGGAGATGTGCTAATGGAAGATTGAGGGTGAGGGTCCTTATGTATGAATGGAAATGGAGGTCGGGAGGTGAATGAATTGATTCCTCTATTTTTGTGTTTCTGTCTCAATGGGGAATGAAAGGTATTTTCGGAGAGGATAAGTGTAGTGGATGATGATCTTTTGGTTTTCTCCCCCCTCTCTTTTTTTCTCTTTTCAATTGTGTATATGGATCCCCCCTCGAATAGCCTTGGTATTCTCTGTATATCCAACTTCACTCTCTGCTCCCTAGAATAGATGATGGCTCCGGATCAAGACAAGAACAACTCTGCCAATTCCACTCTGCGTCTGCCAAAAACCGAATTTGCCAATTCCACCCTACGTCTGCCAAAAACCGAATTGCTCTGTACCTGCAACGCCAAATTGCAACGCGAAACGCTATTGTGCCTCCTTTGTCGCGTTGCATACGTGGCTTTACCAAAATTCTTTTTTTTTTCATTTTCTTATTTTTCTTTCCTTTTTTTTTTGTTTTCTTTTTTTGTTTTTTTCTTTTTTTTTTCTTTTTTCGTTTTTCTCTTTTTTTTTTTATTTTTTCTTTATAAAAATAATATAGAAAAATGAAATTAAATCCAATAATAAAAAATAATAATAAAATTAAAAAAAACTAAATCAAATAATAAATAGTAAAACAAAAATTAAAAATAATAAAACAAAAATAAAATAAAATAAGACAAAA
>NC_028355.1:19103755-19105376 GCF_000741045.1 Vigna radiata var. radiata | reverse complement strand
AACCCTATGGATGAAGGCCAATGTGGAAACTAGGCTTTTGAAATTTTGAAATTGCCAGATGAAACTGGGCTTTTGAAATTTTGAGATGGCCAGGTGAAACTGGGCTTTTGAAATTTGAAATTGTCAGATGAAACTGGGTTTTTTTTTGAAATTTTGAAATTACCAGATGAAACTGGGCTTTTGAAATTTTGAGATTGCCAGATGAAACTGGGCTTTTGAAATTTGAAATTTCCAGATGAAACTGGTCTTTTGAAATTTGAAATTGCTAGATGAAACTGGGCTTTTTTTTTTTGAAATTTTGAAATTGCCAGATGAAACTGGGCTTTTGAAATATGAAATTGCCAGATGAAACTGTTTTTTTTTTTTTGAAATTTTGAAATTCTTAACTCCTTGAAATGTTTTTTTTGTAGTTTTCGACAAAAAATTGATTTTTGAAAAGCAACGAGTTAAAACCCTTTATGACAAAATGTCAAAATCTTTATGCAAGATCACGATGTGTCAAAACCCCAATATGAGAGAAACATGATCGACAAGAAACAACATCACTTGAAAGAGAAAATTTGAATGTCATTTTCAGTTCATTTCATTTTTTTTTGTATTTCTGAAGAAGGATTTGATAACCATTCATATGAATGAAGAGGGTTTCGATCCGAAAAAAATTCTTTTTGATGGATGGATGCACATATGAAAAACATTTGCTTTGTTTTGCATTTCTTTTCTTTTTCGCTTGAGTCGACTGTCTTGCTTGCAATCATCAAACTGGTCCTCATGTTCAATGTTTTGTGAAAACTGAGTAATGTCATACATCCGAGGTCTAATGCTAGATATGATTATATGTTTGAATTTTTCTTTCTTGACATCAGTGCACGCATGCTTGAATTTATTGGCAAGAGGATGGTTTTGAAGAGAATGAGAGCTGTTTAGAGAGGTTTGGAAGGATGGGACGGGCAAATGGGCACTACAATCCTCAAAGGAGTTGTAATACGTGAGTGTCAAGACAAAACACGAGATACACAAAGGGTGCCCAGCTTGATGTTTTGGAAAATGAGCCGGGGTATGAAAATTAGGGTGAAAATTTCAAATGAGATTTGCAAAGCTACACCAGTCTCGAAGTTATGGATTGATGAAGAACTCGTGTGAGACTCAAAAAGCTGCCCAATTTTTGTTTGCTTTTTCTTTGTTTATTGTGGTGTGGGTTGATGAAAAACTCGGGTGAGACTGACAAAGTTTTGTCCCGGTTTTTTCTTTGGCAAGGGGTTCCATTTGGAAGAGGTATTGGACATGAAAAGGATCGGCTAAAAGGATGGCCCCAAATTAGTTTGATTTTTCTTTTGCATGCTTCTGGTTAGATGGCAGGGTGTTCCCCTCTTCCCGAGACATTACTTTTTCTTCTATTTTTTTCTTCTTCTTTTTTTTTTCTCTTCTCTTTTTTTTTTACGACACATTGAAAATCATTTCTCCTTATCGCAAAATTAAGCTTCATGAAAACTTTAGCAAACATTTCTCTCTTATAAAAGGTATTGAAAGAAAGGATATAAAGGCCCAAATGAATGTTTGTTGGTTATTATTTTTTTGAAACAAGGGTTATCATCTAAGTATTGCATCAACTATTTGACTTTTT
>NC_028355.1:19082442-19102925 GCF_000741045.1 Vigna radiata var. radiata | reverse complement strand
TATATATATATATATATATATATATATATATATATATATATTGTTTTTGCTTTTTAGATAAAGTCAAGAAGGCCACACATCATTTTGAACTCAGATTGCTTTATTTTCAAAAGATTAACTTTACGACTAGATGATCTCAACATGAGTCGTTTTTCTCTTTTTTTTTTTAGACCGCCCTTTCGGGTTTTCAATCTAGTGGACTCATTCTCTTTTTGAAAGTTTCTTTTTTTTTTTTCAATGGATTCAAGGATCACCCTACTACCGCAAGCAAGAAATCTTTTGGCCAAGTCAATCTGCCCCAGTGTAAAGGTTTTTGTTACTAAGGGCAGTGACAATGTTTGTTGGGGAAGATCCTTTCTTTTGGGAAAGTGGAGGGTGGAGGTTTTCAAGCAACATGTGCATAAATGTCTAGAAAGGAAACGTCAAATTGTTTTTTGTGATTAAACATTTGACCTCGGAAAAGTCTGGCACTGCAACTTTTGTTTTTTTTTTTTTATTTATCATTCATTTTTTTTTTGCTATTTTCGAAAAACCAGAGTTTGACGATTTGTAAGAAAGACAAGTGACTCAAGATTGCCTTAATTTTTTCTTTTTTCAATTTTGTTTTCCTTTTTTCCGCAATACCCTTTCAGGACTCGATTTCCAGCACTACCCGGAGAAACCCTGTAGAGAAACTTCGCATTGCAAGTCATGGATGAAGACGTGCTACCAACGAGCATACTTCCCCGGTAGCAAGACACTTCACAATATCAAATTCAACTTGTACAATGACTTATGCCTTCTTATGTGGTCTTAAANCCCATTTCATTGCTTCATGGCATCTGCATAGACAGTCTCAAGTCGTGCCCCAGTGTTGGGTTGACTTTCTTCAAGATTTAACCATCTCGGATCAGTCAAAGGTTGCATTTGAACTTGAACATCCAACGCTTTTGGTGGCATGATCAATAGCCTCTTCGTGGTAATTACCCTTTGTATATGATGCATCATGAGTCTTGGGGCATGGAGGTTTTACAGGCTTCACGTAACAAGTAGAGACAAGGCCTTTTTTTATAGCAAACTCGGAAGTAACGTTGCCTAAGTCATATGTATAGGAGTCAAGTTTGTAGCCTTTTATCTTGATCAAACATTTTTCTGCCCAGAAACTTGGTGGGAAATTGAGTTTGGATCTGGTTTCCAATTTTGTCTTGAAACCATTTCAGATGTATGGTAAGGTAATGGTATTTGAGTGGTGGGAAATGGTTGAGCTCTTTCTTGTCTCCTCCTCCCATACTTAGACCCAACTTGTTCACATTTGCCGCCATGGTAGGACCTTTTACGATCTTTTCAGTTTTCACACCAACTTTAATTCTTTCTTCGATTAACACCTTGTCAGCAAAGTTCGAGGAAACACCACTCATCATATGCTCATAGAAGGGTGATTGCAGAGTATTTAGAATGTGTCAACCATCTCGTTATCACTCATAAGAGTCTTTCCTTGAGCAACACTCTTTCTACCTTTGGGCATATTCTTTGAATGATTTTGACTCCTTTTTCACCATACTCTGTAGTTGTAATTTATCAGGTGCCACATCTATGTTATATTTGAAATGTCTCAAGAAAGCATCCATCAGATCCTCCCAAAACTAGATACACGAATGTTCAAGATGAGTGCCCCAATTAGTGTCATGCCAGTCAAACTCTCGAAAGAAAACGTCTTCATGCAATACATCATGAGATGACTCGTGGGACAAATGGTTCTTTTGGGTAATTTAAATTTTGGGAGATGTCACCACCTCTGGGATTAAGCCCAGCCTTGCAACATTTTCAAACTCAGTGCTTCATTATATGATTGGGAATGGATTCAGTATAGGACGAATATGGTTGGGAAATAGTTTCGGATAACAATGGGAAGCGTGATGGAGATGGAGGTTAATTTTGCCTTCTCAGTTTTGGTTTGAAAGGAGATGAAGATTTGATGGAGATGAAGATGGTGGAATGGTTTTTCTTTTTGTGGCTTTGTGCAGTGTAGGTTAAGGGTGATGGTGTGATGCGTGAGTTGGGATGGTGGGGTTCAGATATGGTGGTGAATGAAGGCGTGGGGATTTCTGTTATGGTCTATGGTTGCTGTAATCAACTCAGGATGAAGTTTGAGGTCCTCTTGGAGATACGTCCATTATTGTCAACCTCGTGCCCCGATGACTGGCTTTACATGTTCTTCTCGGTTGCTCGTGAATGGGCGTTGCAGAGTGAATGATGCTTCAATATGAAGGCCCTCCAGAGAGATTGCATACGTGGCTTTACCAAAATTCTTTTTTTTCATTTTCTTATTTTTCTTTCCTTTTTTTTGTTTTCTTTTTTCGTTTTTTTCTTTTTTCGTTTTTCTTTTTTTTTTCTTTATCAAAATAATATAGAAAAATGAATTAAATCCAATAATAAAAAATAATAATAAAATTAAAAAAAACTAAATCAAATAATAAATAGTAAAACAAAAATTAAAAATAATAAAACAAAAATAAAATAAAATAAGACAAAAGTAAAAACTAGTCCTATTATTTAGTCACCCGGACGAAATTGGGTGTTGACAATGAACAAATGTTGTTTAATATGAGGCGAGTATGTTGTTGAGGTTAGATTTCACTAAATGTATGTAAGAATTCTTCTTTATGCATTAATGTTAATGTCACTCACTAAATCACCTAAACCCGATCCCTCGGTGAATAAGCCTATCCTTAACCTTAGTTCATGCAATTCCTAGCATTCCTAGTGATTAATTGTGAAGATCAAAAGCTTTGACACGACCAAGACTCATACTCTCATCCTTGAGAAATATTACTCTTGGGAGTAATTAAACAAGAACCTGAATTGAAAGGAACCTCTCGGCACTCATGCAATTCAAAAATCATGCTAATGAATAAATTAAACACAACAAGCATTGAAACAAATGAATTACTCTAACAATTAATGAAAAAACATATATTATTGAGAATCAATTCAAATACATGAGAGTTCACAAGGTTACATAATCTCCCAACAACAAATAAAGTTTAGTTCCCAATAGACATGGAAAAACTATATGAACAATTGAGAAGAATGAGATAGAAAAACCGTAAAAATTGGGGAAAGGAGCTCCCGCATCCAAATCCGTTTTCCGAGGGTGAAAGAGTGTGTTGCTGCACTCTTCTCTACCAAAGATACCAAACCTAGAGTGCCTAGATCCTTGAAACAGAGTCAGAACATAGTAGAAATAGGGTCTGATCCAATAGAGTCAAAATAGAGTAGAATCTGGGCTTGATCCACGACATACGACGCTCATGCGCCCCACTTAGGGTGCCCGGGCAGTGGACAATTATCATGTAGGGCTTGAGCCTCTAAAAGGGGCGCCCAAGCCTCGGGGCCCGATGATGGGCTTTCGCAATCCACACAAATTTAATGTGCAATTAGAAATGTAGTATAACTATGAAATGACTCCTAAGTCCTCTCTCAAGGACCAAACCGTGGTTCGAGAATTAGGTTAAACACGAAGTGAGGGGGGGTTTTGAAAGTGTTCTTGCAAGGAAAATAAAATTAAAGTAAAACTAGAAATTAAATACAACCAAATATAATTGAAAACATTAAAATAATTGAACAAAGCATAAAGACCGAACCATCGTACAGATGACCGCACGGTTCTACATGGAGACTAAACTGTCTCTAAAACAAGATTAGTAAACTAATTAAAATGCAGCATATAATAAAGAAACATTTGGCATGTTATCCTAACGCAACACTTAAGCTAAAGAAATAAAATCCTATTCATCATGGAATCAACAGTTAAAAAGAAAACCCTAACAGTAAAGCAAGATAAATGAGCTAGGTGCTTCCATTAATGCATTAAAATTATCAGTGCAAGCTTAAAGTTAAATCAAGTAAGACACTATAAAACAAAAATAAAACAAACAACAAATTAAAAATAACACATGACATTGAAAATAAAATTAAGAACTAAACTACTTCATTCTAGAAGAAAAAGTAAGAAACTTCTCCAAAAAAATTCAGCTGTGTACTTCCCTAAAATTGAAAAACTTTTTCTAGCTATGAAACACCGTGCAGCTCCATTGTCCAAGCAATTAATATGCCAAAATGAAATCACCATGGGTGCACAAAGATGAAATCAGCGTGTTGACCATAGTAGTTGTGTGCTTCAAAACAACGTGTTTTCTCCAAATGAAAGTAATGTTTTTTCAAGGTAAAAATGAGGGCTGCTATATAAAAAAAAACAACTACCACAAGACGTGACACCTCCTCCTAAGACAAAGCAATTTCTGCTGGATGAGACATTTCCCTGCACATCAACCCCATTCTAATCAACTATTCATTCACAATAAAATTGGCTGCAACATCCAAAGTCTAAGCACGTGAGTTGCTTCAAAAAAAACGCTACACTCAAAAAAGAAATCAGCGTGTGGATTTGTTTAAAAGGAAATGAATGCAAGTGCAACAATTAAGAGAAAAAGGGAAAAGCAAATGCACAATACAGCTAAAAAGCTAGATGTCTCCTAGAAAGGCTATTCCCCATTCACGGTCAAGCTCTTGAGATGCAATATAAAACCAAAAATAAAACCCATGAAGAGGAGCAGCTGACTGCCGTGACCTTCCCAAGGTAAGGACCCCATCTTTCCTTCTCTTCTCCCAAGGCTAATGAAAGTCAACAAAGATGAAGCAAAAGCACACTCCTTCACGGCAGCAACACTCACATTTGTGTAATAGAAAATGAAAATAACCTTGCAAGGCACAAGTATCAACGTCAATCACTCATTCTCCAAAAGAAAAAAAATAAAATTATTGTCTTCAACTCTTCCTAACGACCAGCGGTTTAAATAAGAGAAGAACCCAAAAAAAAACTTTCTTTCATTCAACCATAATCCTTCGTGGTCAACATGGTTCAAAGAGAATTGCTATGCAGTGAAAATTGATCCAGCCGAGAGTCTACCTAAGAAGGTGACAACTGCCACTTAATTCAAGGCTAAGAGTCCCCCTAAAAATGAGGTGGGGACCACCCAAAAATAAAGGTAACCCTAGGTCAAGTGTCCTACAATTTTGGGCCCTCATATTTTTGCCAACAATGGCCCATTGTGCATAAGCTTGTCCAAAAAGTTTAAACAATTAAAATTACAATACAACTAAAATTTTAAATGTCTAATTTGAGAGTCTTGAATTTATTTTGTCTCCTTCCCGATGTTCCAAATTGTATCTCCAAAATTTTCCCTGCAATTAAAAATGCAATTAATTAGCTCAGAATATTCAAATGAATTAAAATTAGAATTTCCGGTCAAATTAAGCACAATTAACAGAAACGGGAAAATACCGAACAATTAAGCACAATTCCCTGATTAATTCTAGTACAATAAACTAAGTGAAATCAATAAAATATCGACTCATCACCCGACGCTCAAGCGCCCAAAAGGGTGATAACAAGATTAATTAAGACTTAAAATAAAAGAGATCATGGGTTTGGAATGCAAAAATAATAAATAAAATAATATGCAATTGATCAGTGGCAAAAGAGCACAGAGGTGAACGGAGGTTGATTTATATGAGATGGAAATGTTGTTGGGGTTAGATTTCTGATAACGGTCTAAAAACCGTTATTTTTATACTTGAAATTGATATAAAAACACACCCTTTATGACTTAGAATGAGCTTAAAATAATGCAAAACACTTAAGTTAGGTTACAAGAGAGTCAAAGGTGGTTTTAGAGATATTGTACTTGGTTTTACATTTTGTTGACAAGATTTAATGAGAATTGAAGGATGGAAAGTGAAGTAAGAAGGAGTTGGACTCAAGAAAGGATAAAGAAAGGTGCAAAAGAGGAATCACACTCACCTCTCAATGCCAATCTCAGCGCTGAGAGCCAACTTCGTGGAAGAAGTTACGGTCAAATGCTTAAGCGCCAACGCTGAGGGGAAAATGAAGAACCGTGCTTACCGTTAGCGCCAAAATCCAGCGCTGAGCATTGTAGTTGGGCTTGGGCTAAAATTCTGTAATTTTTCATAACTTATAAATAGATCCTCAGAACAATTCTAGGGTAACCTTTTGGCAGAAAGGACACAAAAACACTCTTTTCACCCCTTGGAGGAGGATTTTGGATGTGTGAGCTTCAATCTACCAAATGTAGGGTTTATCTTTACATTCTTTTCAGTCAATTCATATAGTTTCACCATGTCAATGGTGAAGTAAACCCTTTGTTGTTGGGGAACGATGTAATCCTTTTGAAACTCTCTTATATCAAAATTCTTATTTTATTCATATACTTGTATTATCAATAGTTTGGGTTTTCTTCTCTTTACTTTAAAGCTTGCATTGTTTAACTCATTCAGTGTCATGATCTTTGATTTTGTCGATACGGAGACGTACGGGGAAATCTAGAACTGAGAAGAATTCTCTTGATTATGAAATATTGCCTATAGATAGGAATAAGATGGTCAATTGCTTTAAGCTTCTGTCATTAATACATTAGTAATTACTAGGGAGACTAGAGATAGTAAACTAGTAATTATGGTAATAGACTCTTTTCGCCGAGAGATCGAGTTTATAGTAAATTAGAAATTTGCATGAACATTGATAATAAAGTTGAATCTAATAAGAATAGTAAGTATAAGAGAGTGGATTAGGATGAAACCGTAAACCCCAAAAACACTATCCATTCATATCTTTATCTGTCAATTGATTAAGTTTTTGCATTTGCATCTTTAGTTTCGTCTTTGCATCACAACATCAAATTATATTTCATTCAAGTCTTATGAAATCAATTCACATGAACGTCTAGACCTAAGAGTCCTTTGGGAAACGATTTCTGGACTTACCGTCTATTTATTACTTGATACGATCTGGTACACTTGCCAGAGTGTTAACAATTTCACCAAGTTCCCTCTCAAGTATATAAGAATTCTTCTTTATGCATTAATGCCAACGTCTCTCACTAAATTACCTAAACCCGATCCTCGGTGAATAAGCCTGTCCCAAATTACCAGTTCATAATATTCCTAGCATTCTTGGTAATAAGATGTGAAGATCAAGAGATTAAGACGACCAAGAATCATACCTTCATCCTTGAGAAATATAACCCTTAGGAGTAATTCAACAAGAAACTGAATTGTAAGAAACCTCCCGACACTCATGAAATTCATAAATCATGTTGATGAATAAGTTAAAATAAAGCAAGCATAGAAACAAATGAATTACTGTTGGGCTGAATCGGCAAGTGTACCGAGTCGTACAAGTAATATAAAATGGTAAGACCAAGTATCGTATCCCAGAGGACTCTCGACATTGAACAGTTGTGTGAAAACAAGATTAATTAAGATTTAAAATAAAAGAGATCATGGGTTTGGGTTGCAAAAATAATAAAGAAAATAAAATTGCAATTGATCAATGGCAAAAGAGCACAGAGATGAACGAAGGTTGATTTATATGAGATGGATATGTTGTTGGGGTTAGATTTCACCAAGTTCCCTCTCATATATATAAGAATTCTTCTTTATTCAATAATGCCAACGTCCCTCACTAAATCACTTAAACCCGATCCCTCAGTAAATAAGCCTGTCCTTAATTAACAGTTCATACAATTCCTAGCATTCCTGGTAAAAAGATGTGAAGATCAAGAGGTTAAGATGACTAAGACTCATACCCTCATCCCTAAGCAATATAACCTTTAGGAGTAATTCAACAAGAACCTAAATTGAAAGGAACCTCCTGACACTCATGCAACTCATAGATCATGCTATTGTATAAGCAAGAATAAANACANATNAATTACTCTNACAATTAATGAAAAAGCATATGAAATTAAGAATCAATTCAAATACATGAGAGTTTACAAGGTTACATCATTCCCCAACAACAAATAGAAATTAGTTCCACATAGACATGAGGGAACTCTATGAACAATGGAAGAAAGAATGAGAAAGAAAGCCTAAGAATTGGATAAAGAGTGTATTTCTATGATCTTTTCTGCCAGGGATGCAAAACATAGAGCCTTAGGGTCCTTCAAATAGTGTCAGAGGCGTGCCAGAGTGAGCCCTGGTCCAAAAGAATCAAAACAGAGTAGAGACAGGGCCCGATCCATGTGAATTCTCGCTCAAGCGTCGTAGGGGGGCTGCCCGAGCATGAATTGAGGGTCATGTAATGCCCAGGCGTCAGATTTGGACGCCCAGGCTACAAAGCCCCGCCGCCCGGGCATCGAGGGCCACCGCCTGGGCAGCAGATATCGATTTTTCTCGCTTCAGCTGCGTTTCTAGACGCCCGGGCTGCGTGTTTTCCGTCCTTTTGGTGCCTTTTTAACCCCTTCTGAGCTCCCTCTTCTTGGTCTTTCTTCTCTTCTTCCAATATTACCTAATTCTCTCTCAAAATGAGGGGAATTAGTCATAAAATCATTGAAATCAAACTCAACTCTCTTATTCACACAATTTCTTCAAAAAGCATGAGTCCAAGCAAGTTTCTACGTGAAAAAGGGTGCTTTTAGTATCAAAATCACATTATAAATAACGATGTTTTAAACCTTTATCACAACCCCAAACTTAGAACTTTACTTGTCCTCAAGCAAACAAAATGTAACTCAGTTCTTCAGAACAATCACTACAATGACTCAACTTTTTTCAAAACTTTTTCTTTCAAGACAAGGAATATGTTTTATCAATTTAGCATGAAGATTTCAGTCAAGATGTGCATATGCTTTAATTCAATCAAAGTTCCTGTGATGCTCAAATATGTCTAACAGGTGCTATCCTTAAGAACGATCAATCAACCAAGCAAAGATGCAATAAAAAATTCAGAGAACTATTCCTCACCAAGGAAAGTGTTTCACTCAAGCACTCAAAAGCAAATCACTCAAGCACTCAAAAGTGTATCACTTAGCTCACAGGTGTATAATGTGGTGTTTCTCTCAAGTAGGTTATCATCACAAGGGCTTTTCATGGCTTGTAACTTGGTTGGGCTAAGAAGGAAATTGGTTTTTCTGGTCAGCAAAGTTCCTTGAGTTAAGAGAGACATTTATGAATTTGTCATTCAAGATCAACTCTCTTTCTTTTTCTCGGCTTTCACTTGTAGTGAGCTGTTTCTTTTCTTTTGAATTTTCTTTTCTCACTTTTCTTTTACCTTTTCTTCTTACTTGTTTTTTCTTTTGATTGTTCACTGCCTAGAGAAGTGGGTTGTTTCCTGGTAACCCCAAACTTGAACCTTTATCAGTACCTCATCTAATGTTCTCAACTTAACTCAAGGTAAAGATTAAGATTTTTCAAAAAGGTTTTTTCAAGACATGTATAAGGCTCAAGGTTCAAAGGTTAGAACAAATTGTTCTCTTTTCAGTGGGCAAAAATTATGTGAAGGCTAAAAGAATAAGGGATAACAAAAGATGACCTTGATCATATGGAACGTACAGGCAAGTAGTTCAATCACAGAAAATTTTTGGCAAAATCATTCATGCTTCCAAAATAATAACAATTATTTAAAACTAACTTTGAAGCTCAAAGCTCACATAGGTAAAATCACAAGTCTTAAAATTCAGAAAAATATCTTGCTCAATATCTCAATCAAACATGATCTCAAGCACTTGTCTCACAAATTGGGATTCATTACTTATAGCACATCATGCATCACCTCAACTTCAATCAAACAATAGAATCTCATAAAGCAAAACTTATAACATAAAACAGGCATAATTGAATCAGAGCAGTGTAGTCCATTCAAGCAGAGCACAATAAAACAAAAACAAAAAATAAAAATAAAAAATGAGAATTAAAGGTAAAACTTCAGAGAACTGGATTGCCTCCCAGTAAGTGCTTCTTTAACGTCACTAGCTTGACCCAATCTTCATCATCATAGCATCCATCAGTAAATTTTGTCAGTAACATCCATCAGTAGATGTCTAATCACATAGCATCCATCAGTAGATGCTAATATTTCTTATCTTCATTGGTATCCCTCAGTAGACACCACGCTTTCTCATCTTCATTGGCAATCATCAGTAGATGCCTAATCACCTAACATCCATTAGTAGATGTCTAGCTACCGTCCTCTTCCATAGTAACATCCATCAGTAGATGTTGTAGAAGCATCCTTCAGTAGATGCTGTCATTACTGCCATCAGAAGCAGCATATAACCTAAGAAAAAGAACTCAAACATACAAAAACAAAATCAAATCCAAACCACACAAATAATAAAATAAAATAAGATAAAATCAAATAAAATAAAATAAAATAAAATAAAATAAAATAAAATGAAATAAAATCAAATAAAATAAAAAATAGAATAAAATAAAATAAAAGAAAAAATAGAATAAAATAAAAGATAAAAAATTCAGGAACTGGGTTCAAGATATTTTTTTCTTTTTGTTGAGTTTTTTTTAGGAACTTAATATAACCATGAACCTGTTGCAGTGTCCCAATCATAGGAACTTTAATCTCCAATTTCTTGAAGATTTCCATGAAACGCTCAAACTGTTTCTCCTTTTTCTTCCTATGATCCTTTTTTGGGTGAGGGAGGGGTTTTTCATATGTTTCTTTCTTTTTGCTTTCATCCTTTCCCTCTCTTTTTTTTCCTTGGGAAACTCCTTAGGGCACAAAGGACTTTTCTCAATTTTTTTCTTTTCTCTCTCAACCCCTTCTTTTTCTTCCTTTACATCCTTCTCTTTTTCACTCAAACATTTTTTTTCTTCTCTCTCTATTTTTCTCTCATTCTCTTTCTTTTCTTCCCTCTCTTTGTCCTTTTCTTTTCCCTCACTTTCTTCCTTTTCTACCTTTTTTTCTCTCACTCAAACTTTCTTCTTCTTCTCTCTTTATTTTCACCTTATCCTCTTTCTTTTCTTCTTCTTTTTCTCTCACCTTTTCTAACACCTTGCCACTTTCAATGACAACATCTCTGCATTCCTTACCAGGGTCATCTCTCAAATAACTCTCAAATAACTCCCAAGATTACACTGCGCCTCCATCCTTTGGGATGCTGCTTGAGTGATTTCCTGAATTGAGATAGATTCCTGCATGAACCACTGGAGGGTCTCTTCAAGCTTTTTAGCATTGTTAGCTTGTGGTGGTATAGTGAATAGCCCACCAACTTGCCCATATTGAATTTGATTTGTGCATGAGTAAGGTTCCCACCAGTAGTTGAAATTATCTTGGTAGAATACCATCCTTGTTAGATCATATTGTGAGGCCTGTGAAATTTTCTCTAGAGAAGGTTCTCTAGATAATCTATCTCCTTTAGGCCTCCTTCAAGTCCCTGAACAAAAATTCTAGAGAGAGATTGTTAGTATAAAAATAAAAAAAATAAAAAATTAGGGATTGAAAAATAAAAATAAAAAATGGGAAAAATAAAAATAAGAAAACAAAATAAAAGTAAAATAAAGTCAAAATTAATCAAAGATCACACAAATAGAATGATAAACAAAAGCAAGCATAGAAACAAATGAATTATTGTTGGGCTGAATCGGGAAGTGTACCGAGTCACACAAGTAATATAAAATGGTAAGACCAAGTATCATATCCCAAAGGACTCTCGGTGTTGAACAGTTGTGTGAAAACAAAATTAATTAAGACTTAAAATAAAAGAGATCATGGGTTTGAGATGGAAAAATAATAAAGAAAATAAAATTACAATTGATCATGGCAAAAGAGCATAGAGATGAAGGGAGGAAGATTTATATGAGATGGATATGTTTTGGGGTTAGATTTCACCAAGTTCCCTCTCATGTATATAAGAATTCTTCTTTATGCATTAATGTCAACGTCCCTCACTAAATCACTTAAACCCGACCCCTCGGTAAATAAGCTTGTCCCTAATTACCAGTTCATACAATTCCTAGCATTCCTGGTAAAAAAATGTGAAGATCAAGAGGTTAAGACGACTAATACTCATACCCTCATCCCTGAGCAATATAACCCTTAAGAGTAATTCAACAAGAACTTCAATTGAAAGGAACCTCCCGACACTCATGCAACTCATAGATCATGCTATTGTATAACCAAGAATAAAAACAGATGAATTACTCTAACAATTAATGAAAAAGCATATGAAATTAAGAATCAATTCACATACATGAGAGCTTACAAGGTTACATCATTCCCCAACAACAAATAGAAATTAGTTCCGCATAGACATGGGGGAACTATGAACAATGGAAGAAAAAATGAGAAAGAAAGCCTAAGAATTAGCTAAGAAGTGTATTTCTATGCTTTTCTCTGCCAGGGATGCAAAACTTAGAGCCCTAGGGTCTTTCAAATAGTGTTAGAGGCGTTCCAGAGCGAATCTTGGGTCCAAAAGAATCAAAACATAGTAGAAACAACGCCCGATCCACGTGAATTCTCGCTCAAGCGTCGTAGGGGGTCCGCCTGGGCGTGAATTGAGGGTCATGTAAGGCCCAGGTGTCAGATTTGGACGCCCAGGCTACGAAGCCCCGCTGCCCGGACGTCGAGGGCCACCGCCCGGGCGGCGAACGTCAATTTTTCTCGCTTCAACTGCACTTTTGGACGTCCAGGCTGCGCGTTTTCCCTCATTCTGATGCCTTTTTGACCCCTTCTGAGCTTTCTCTTCTTGGTCTTTCTTGTCTTCTTCCAGTATTTCCTCAATCTCTGGTAAAACAAGGGGAATTAGTCATAAAATCATTGAAATCAACCTCAACTCTCTTATTCACACAATTTCTTCAAAAACCATGAGTCCAAGCAAGTTTCTATGTGAAAAAGGGTGCTTTTAGTATCAAAATTACATCACAAATAACAGTGTTTTAAACCATTATCAATTACTCTAACAATTAATGTAAAATCATATAGAATTTAAGAATCAATTCAAATACATGAGAGTTTACAAGGTTACATCATCCCCAACAACAAATAGAAATTAGTTCCCCGTAGACATGAGGAACTCTATGAATAATGGAAGAAAGAATGAGAATGAAAGCCTAAGAATTGGGAAAATAGTGTATTTCTATGATCTTCTCTGCCAGGGATACAAAACCTAGAGCCCTAGGGTCCTTTAAATAAGGTTAGAAACGTGTAAAAATAGGGCCCGATCCAATAGAGTCAAAATAGAGCAAAAATAGGGCCTGATCCACAAAAGTCGACGCTCAGGCGTCCAGGGAGATCGCTCGGGCGGTGAGAGAACTTCATGTAAGGACTGGGCCTTCAATTTGGCCGCCCAAGCTTCGAGGTCCCGCCACCCGGGCGGCCAGGGCCACCCCCTGGGCGGCGGATGTCGATTCTACAGGCTTAAGCTTCGCTTCTAGACACCCGAGCTTTATACTTTCCGTCCTTCTGGTGCCTTTTTAAGCCCTTTTGAGCTCCATCTTCTTGGCTTTTCATCTTTGCTTCCAGTATTACCTCAATCTCTGTCAAAACAAAGGGATTAGTCATAAAATCATTGAAATCAACCTCAACTCTCTTATTCACACAACTTAATGAAAAAGCATGAGTCCAAACAAGTTTCTAAGTGAAAAAGGGTGTTTTTGGTATCAAAATCACATCACAGATAATGGTGTTTTAAACCGTTATCAGTTTCTCTCCTTCTAGTGCTTTTCCAAGCCTTTTTGAGCTTCCTTAGTCACATAGCGCCTCAGAAGATTATTTGCTCCAATTTTGATCAGGTAAGGATCATCCCAAACAAACTGTTTTGCATCATGCAATTTTTTTTCTCTATTGCCAATTAAGATCTTCTGGAATTACTCATGCAACTTTGAAATTGGCCGTATCTGCAAACCATGGCCTTTGTTAGATATACATGAGTGTCTCATCTGAGAAAGATTCCCAGATTTATGCTTCCTTGCTTGTAAGCTCGCTATTATCCAGTCGAGATAAGTGATCAACAATTACATTTTCACTTCCCTTCTTGTCACGAATTTCCACATCAAATTCTTGTAACAAAAGTACCCATTTGATCAATCGTGGCTTAGAATCCGGCTTGGTTAGAAAGTACTTTATAGCTGCATGGTCAATGTAGATGATCACTTTAGACCTAATGAGATAAGGTCAAAAATTTTCCAAAGCATATACAATAACAAGAAATTCTTTCTCTGTAGTGGCATAATTCAACTGGGTCTCATTCAAAATTTGCTTGCACAGTAAATAGTGTGAAATACCTTCTCTCTTCTCAAGCCAAGAACAACACCTATGGCATAATTACTGGCATCACACATCATCTCAAATTCTTGATTCCAATCAGGAGCTACAATTATTGGAGCAGAAATCAATTTTTTCTTCAAAACATCAAACGCCTTAAGGCATTCATCATCCATTATGAATGGAACGTCCTTAACAAGGAGGTTGCTTAGTGGTTTGGCGATCTTTGAAAAGTCTTTGATGAATCTTTTATAAAAGCCAACATGACCCAAAAAGCTCCTGATTCCCTTCACATTGGTTGGTGGTGGGAGTTTTTCAATGACTTCTGTTGGAAAACAGGTAGGCTTCTTTTTACACCAAGAGGGGTGGGTGAATTGGTGGTTTATCAAAAATAAAGTATTTTTGCAATCTTGCAACCAAAGTATAAAACTTTTCAAATGTAGTTGACTGCTCAAATAGTAAAGTCGACTGAATATAAAAGAGAAGGGATAAAGAAATTCAAACACTAGTTTTTATACTGGTTCGGCCAACAATGCCTACATCCAGTGTCCTTCCAACCCAGAAAGCAAATGCACTATAATGATCAAGCTTTTTAAAGCAAGGAATTTATAGAAGACCTCCACGTCAAAAATATAAATCTCCTCTCTAACCCTCTAACCAAAATATAGCTGCAATAACAAAACCAGACTTGTTGCAAGAATCCCCTTTCCTGCAATCTGATAACAGTTTGAAACACCGTTATTAGCTATGTGATTTTGATACTAAAAGCATCCTTTTTCACTTAGAAACTTTCTTGGACTCATGTGTTTTCAAAAAATTTTGTGAATAAGAGAGTTGAGGTTGATTTCAACAGTTTTCTAACAAATTCCCCTTGTTTTGATAGAGATTGAAGCAATACTGGAAGAAGAAGTGAAAAGCCAAGAAGATGGAGCTCAAAAGGGATAAAAAAGGCACCAAGAAGAGGGAAAATGCGACGCCCGAGCGATAGGAACGAGAAAACTGCGCGAGCAGAATCACCGCTGGTCGTCCGGGCGGTGGCCCCGACGCCCGGGCGATGGACGCTCGAAGCTTGGCCGTCCAAATCTGACGCCCAAGCCCAACATGCACATCAAATCTCGCTCAGGCGAGCTCATCTATTTTTATTCTTGCTTATACAATAGCATGATTTGTGAGTTGAATGAGTGCCGACAGGTTCCTTTCAATTCAAGTCCTTGTTGAATTACTCCTAAGGGTTATATTGCTCAGACATGAGGGTATGAGTCTTATCGTCTTAACCTCTTGATCTTCACATCTTTTTACAAGGAATGCTAGCAATTGTATGAACTGGTAATTAAGGACAAACTTATTTACCGAGACATCAGGTTTAAGTGTTTTAGTGAGGGATGTTGGCATTAATGCATAAAGAAGAATTCTTATATACACGAGAGGGAACTTGGTGAAATCTAACCCCAACAACATACTCATCTCATATAAATCAACCTTCATTCATCTTTGTGCTCCTTTGCCATTAATCAATTGCAATCTTTATTTTCTTTATTATTTTTGCACTCCAAACCCATGATTTCTTTTATTTTAAGTCTTAATTAATCTTGTTTTCACACAACTGTTCAACGCCGAGAGTCCTCTGGGATACAATACTTGGTCTTATCATTTTATATTAGTTGTGCGACTCGGTACACTTGTTGATTTGCCCCAACACAATCTGAAACACCACTTTGAACAATCCTCAAAGTGAACAAGACTCCACGAGTCTAACCCCTGTAATCACAACTGTAAGACCCGTATAAATAAAATGATTTCTTACTTTAAGTGTTTTATTTTTTGGTATTAATTAATAAATTATAATGTGAAACGTTTTTAGAAATATTTAAGGAAGGGAAGAAAATTAAATTAATAATGGTTTTGTATTAATTTTTGAAAAAGCTTGAAGAAGTATTTAAATATAATTGTTTGTGCTATTATATCAGCAGATGGAGTTTGGTCTAGTGGTTGTTGTGTTTGTATGGAAAGGTTGTGTGCTTGGTCTCAAGTTTAAACCCTTCCAAGACTAAGCAAAAATTGGGTGCCTTAATGAAACGATCCAGAGGAGGAGATTTGCTTTCCATTGGGTTACTTTTCTTTCTCATTTATGTTAAGAAGATTGCATGGTTCTATGGGTTTTATTTCTTTTTCCAGTTTGCATGGTTGGGCACTTGTTTTCTAGACTTAGGAAACTTGGTAAGAGACCTTGGAGTTTCTTGAGGAGGTTAATCACTGCATTAAAAATTGTAGGCTACATAAATGGATATTATGGAGGCACTTAAACACACTTTAAACCTACCATTTATACACATTGAAGAAATGTGGAGTTAGGAATGGGAAAAATCTGAAATGGTCTAAGGATGCCCTTGATAGTGACCTTGAGTGAGGGGTTAAGGGTTAGAAAGGTTTAGGATTTATTTTATTTAAGTGTGTAATTTTAAGTTAGTTAGGTTGTATTACAAACTTGGTGAGAGAGTGGAAAAGAAAGAGAGAAAGCCGTAAGTTGAGTGAGGAGAAACATTTTTTTGTGAGAAACAACCAAGTTGGTGAGAGAAAGAAAGTACTCAACCTAGCTTTGGAGTTGGACGAAACTTGAAGGGAACCTAGAAGGGTGAAGGGCTTGGAGTCCAAAGAAGGAAAGAAACCTAAGAACCTTGGAGACTAGCTTGGAATAGAGGTAAGGGGTTTAACTTGGGACATAATATGGTGTATGATGGGTAGAAGGTAACATGATAATATTGATGCATGCTTTCTTCCTTTTGTGTTGAGATTAAAGTTAATATGTTGATGCATGCTCTCTCTTTTTGTGCTTAGTTTCATGTGTTGTTGTATGGAGAATGATTATTTTCATGCATTTTCAAAATGGGGTTGTGAAGGGGTATACTTTGGGTTGTATATATATATAGTGATTTTCGTTTTTTTTGTAGTTATGGGTATACCTTGAACTTTACATGTTGGTTTTTCAAAAAGTGTTGTTCTTAAAATGGGTATACATGTTTTAGACACTTTGGGGTGATGTATGTGTATGAAGAAGTTTTGTGGGTACACTTAAAATCATGTTATATTGTGTGCATCTTGTTTCCTTATTACCATGTATGAATTATAATATTTTTGTGGGATGCTTATCTACACTCTTTGACCAAGAGTGTGGGTATGAGGGTTTTGAGAGTTCTCTCCCATAGTTGAGAGAAAAGAGTGAGTTATGAGTATGCAAAGGGTGAAAGTGATATTTTTGTGAGATGGGATCTATGGGGTTGATTAAAGTAGTGAAGAAAGAAGAAACTGGGTGTTATTGGAGGAAGAAGAACATGAAGGAAGAATTATGGAAGTGAAAGGAGGAGATGAGCACACTACAAATCATATAGCAAAGGTAAGGAGAAAAAAGAAGAGTCTTATGTTGGAGTTGAGAAGGAAAACCAAAGAGAAGAGGAAGGAACGTAAGGGTTGAAGGAAGAAGAAATAAAAAGAAAAGGGAAAGCATGAAGGAGGGAGGAGTCTTGGTTATAACGTGGGGAGTGAGAGAAGAGTAGAAGAAAGGTGGTTTTTGGGTTTTGAGAGATTCTCCATACACCTCACATACATCATCGTGCACCTCTTACTTTTATTTAATTTCCATTTTTAACCCTGTTAGAGGAATCTTTGACCATGAGACACAAAAATCCTACACCCTTTACGCATTTCATTTTCCTCTCTAAGCATACTTCATTTTCTATCTCACATTACACTTCACTGTTTCTCACCCCACTCTTTGTTTCCCTTATGGTTGCACGTCGCCGCAATTCAAACGTCGGCTTAGTATTGCCGCATTTTGAATAACGGTTATTTTTTTTTTCATTTTTTCTAATTTTTTATGCTATGTTTAATTATATTTTAATTTAATTTGTTTTAATTTTTTAATTTGTATTTATATCTTTAAATTTTTTTTATATTATTTGATATTTATTTATAATATGCAATTTGTTTAAAAAAATATATGTTTGAAATATTCTTATAATATTTTATGTTTATTTTTGTATATATTTTATGATATTTGTATTTATTATTTGTATGTTATGTTTTACGGTTAAATATTATTTATTATGTATTTATTTATGGTTTTTTATACTTTTGAATTTATTTCTTAATATTTTATTAATTTTTAATCTCTTAATATTTGATATTTTTCAATTTGAAATTTTATTCATTTGTTTCGTATTTTGTAATTTTTTTAAATATTTTTTTGTTTATTTCAAAATTTATTTTTGTTTGTTTTTTTAATCTCTAATTATTTATTGATATATTTTATTTATTTTAATATGAATTATTATTTAAATTTTACAATTTAAATAAAAAAATAAAAAAACATAAAAGTATTAAACAAATTAAAAAAACAAAAATATTAAACAAATAAAAAAACAACATAATATATATAAAAAACAAAATTAACTAAAACTAAATAAATAAAAAAACTTAACACAAAAAATATACAAACGCAATTTGAAATGCGTTAAAAACAAGAGCGCAATTTGAAATGCGTCAAATATTAACCGAATTTCAAACTTCGGTTGAGACTTGCCGATCTTCGAAGTTCGGTTGTCGAACCTCAAAGTGTGGTCCAATATTTACGATTAGAGCAGTTCTCCTCTGCATCTCTTTTTTTCTAATATTTTCAACTTTACCCCTATTAAATAATTTTCCTTTAACGCGTTTCATATTTACAAAACGAAAATGTTTGTTTAACACCATCTTTTGACACAAATTTGACACCGGCTGACGTGTCAAATTTGTATTGGATGGCTGAAATATATTAAAATATTCCATTTGAAAAAGCATAGAAGGGTAGAATTGGAAATCTGATGGTATGAAAATTGAATTTGGCGGTTTCATCTTCTTTCAGTTTCGTTCTGAGCATTGTTCTTCTCTCCCATTCTCCCATTCGCATCTCTCCCATTCGCCCTGTCTCCATTCTCCTCTCCCATTCGCTTTTCCCATTCGGCCTCTCTTCATTCGCCTGTCCCATTCGCTTCTCTCCCATTCTAAGCATCCTTCGTCTCTCCATTCGGGTGGCTTTGTTCATCGAAAGGCGTCATCTCAAGGAAAAGTGGTCTTTTGCATTGACTCTATACCGGTAAGTTTTCTTTTGCGTTTTGGGTGCGTTTGGCGTTATGGGTGTGTTCCCTTTAACGTTTTCTTTCGCGTTTGGCCTTTTGGGTGTGTTTTGCTATGTGGCTCTGTTTCTTGTTTTGGGTGGGCTCTGTTTCTTGTTTTGGGTGGAACCATAGTTCATTGTTTTTGATCTTAGGTTTTTGTGTGTTGTGAACCCTAATGTACCATTGATTTATTGTGCAGTTGAAATGTCGTCCGGTAACCCTAAGGTAAGTTGAAGTTTAGGTATTAGTTATATTTGTGATTTTTTATGGTTAGTAATAATAATGCTGTCGTTATCTTTTATAGTGGAGGGTCCGTACATCTATGGATTCATCAATTGTTATTGAAATGAATCGTTTTCTGAGAAAAGACCATGTACAACGAATTGCGATGACACCATTTAGGTGGTGTGTGTACCTACGTGAGGTTGTGGACGTTAACTGCGAGTTATTAAAGGTTATGGTATGTAGGTGGGCAGGATATGATGTTAGCTTTAGGTTGAGTCATCAATTGGTTCCTTTTACAGTTTTAGATGTTTTCATGACGACTGGTTTAGGTATAGGGGGTTTAGAAATCCCGTTTGATGAATATATAGAAGGTTTGCTTGGAGAAATGTTTAATAAAAAAAGCACAACTTTGGAAGACTTGGTTGACATGTTTAATGTGATTGTTTTAGATGAAACCACAAAAGTTGATGTTGTTTGTAGGTTATATATATTTGTGTGTTTGGTTGTGTTGTTCTTTCCTAGGAAGTCTAAGATAGTTGCTAACATGCCATCAAAAGTCTTAGATGACCTAGATAGTCTTTGTTTATATGATTGGGCTACCGGTGTACATAAACACCTTGTTGATAGTTTGAATACGATGGGAAAAGTATGCCACTGTATACGAATGTAAGTCATAATATGATTTTCATTACTTTTTTACGATTGGGTTGATCTGACAATATCAATGTTTTCATTTCAGGAGGAATTGCTTGCTTTTAGAAAGCAATATGTAGTTGATTGGATCCTGGACAACGAAAACATAAGATTACTGGATGCGCTATCGGTGTATGGGTTGTTGTAGGGTAGTTGTCCTGTGTTCAAATGTAGTGAACATTGTAAGAAACATTATTGTTTGTGGAGACTATGTATTTTTAATATATAGAAACACATTGTACAAATTGTTATATGAATAAGAAATATGATTTCTACCTTGTTTATGTTCAATGCACAAGGATGTTGTAATCGTTAACGCGAGTTTGTTTGTAATCGTTTATATATTTGAAGACATT
>NC_028355.1:19073774-19080487 GCF_000741045.1 Vigna radiata var. radiata | reverse complement strand
ATGATGTAGAGGGGTCCCACCCAGGGTGATGACATGAACCTTGGTGAGTTTTAGTGTAATCTGCCACAAAAAGCACTCCTGTAATCGTTTACAAAAGCCTTGTAATCGATTACGCGAGCCATAATGCAGTTTTGGACATCCTGTTGAACTGAAGGAGCCACCTGTGCCAACGTGGGGGACCACTGGTCATTTTGGGTGTTTTTTGAAGGAAACTTGACTTGTTGTTGTTTCATTTTGGGTGTTTATTGAAGGAAAGAAGATTGCTTTGACAAAATAAAAAGTGCTGAATTCATTCATCTCAAAACAATGATTACAATAAGAACATTACATGACATCCTTTTCTACCCACATTGGAAGTCGAATGACAGGTTTTGGCGTTTCCTTCACCAGCTCAACTGATGGATGACAAATGTCAGGTGGAAAAACCTTCACAATGTTGCGGTTAACGATATTGAGGTAGTGGTTGTTCCCATATGCACAAAAGGATTTCACCTAATAGAACAGTTGGAAATTAAGAAGTACTTAAATATGAAATAAAAAATAACAAATCACAACAACTGTAATGACGCACATAGTTGAAAATGAATGACACACGCTCAACTGTCCAAAACAAAATAACACACCAAATCAAATAACAAGAGGATAAAAGGCAAGAAACACACCAAGTCAAATAACACACCAAATCAACAAAACCCATAACGGATGCAAGAAAACACAAGAACCCCAATACCCAAACCTAAAACGAAATACCCAAACCTAAAGAGGATAGAAGGCATTTACCTTGGTCCAACGAAGGCCCATTCCAAAACTTGCCATTTCAGAGTACTGGAGAGCACTTGAGAGCAATGGAGAGCACGCAAAAGGGGAGACGAGAAGACGTTGGGAGACGACGGGAGAGAGACAATCTGTCATACAAAACCAATGAAAAAGCCGAGGGGGTAGAATTGGAATACAAAGTTTCTGAAAAGCTTTCCATTTTGCCAGCCAAATTTAAAAAAAAAAAAAAGTAAAAAATGACTACCCAATAGGACGTTGAGACGTGGCGGTGTCAAATATGTGTCAAAAATTGGGTGTCAAAATAACGGGACCCTTTACAAAATCATCATCCCTTTCTCTTCCCATACTTTGCCACATTTCATGTCTGAAATGCTACATGCCCTTTCTTTCTCTCTCTGGCGCTTTTCCATCCTTCCCTCCCCCCTCCTCTCCTCCTCTCTCATTTCTTATCATTTTTTTTAAGTTCATCAATTCACACTCCGCCGTGCTTACCATCACCGCTCCATCGATTCACACTCCACATCACCCCAACTCTCTCGCCTTTGCGGCATTTTGAAGGAATGTTGTTAGATTTTTCTGGAACAATTTATGAGGGTGGGGTGCTGGAGAAAGACGGTGGGGTAAGAAGAGGAGAATAGGGTGTTGGTGGAGATGCGGATTCAGCCCTTGTCGCTGCAGTTAGAGTAGAGGGTGCATGAACTGCAGTTAACACCTGCCGCACAAGGAAGTGCGGATCTGGTGCCTCCGCAGCTCGATCAGGCGACTGATCGCAACCGTAGGTGGATCTGCAGTTGTCTGCAATTCGCATTGCGGCTGAAGCGAAACACACTTCGCACTGCGGCTGAAGCGAAACACACTTCGCACTATGGCTGAAGCGAAATGCAGTTTGCTACCTTCACGAACTGCCTATTCTTCTTCTTGCTCTCCTCCAATGTCGAGATCACCACCACCAAGTATCACCACGACCAACAAGCACCACCACACCACGGATCAGAAACAGAAATAACAATGTATATCAAACAGTAAAACTAAAAGCCAAAGAAATGCTATAAAAGTGAACGCTGATAGGAACCGCAAAGTGAGTGTGGGGGGTGCAGGGAGGTTGGAATATAATTAAATAATCATTAATTACACTTTGAATTTATTAAATGAAGGACACATGAGTAGATTTGGAGGTGCAGGAAGAAGGAGGTGAGATGCAGGGAGGAACACTCTTGGGTTTTAGTTCAGACAGAAAAAGTGAAAGAATGAGGGGAGGTGTGTGTATGTGATTGTCGTGAGATGAGTGGGAGAAATGTGAGTGAGAAAGGATGTTGAAAAGTCAAAGGGGAATAAAATTTAGAAGGGTGTGTGTTGGGTGATGAAGGTTGAAAAACAGTTATTTTCATATGTCATTTTAGACCAAATTACTCCCTTTACTACTTAGAATGAGCTTAGAATCAAGCAAAACTCAATAAATGAGTCTGTAGAGAGTTAAAAGCTATTTTTAGCGATATTATGCTTGTTTTGCATTGTTTTGTAGCATTTTTGAGAAAGTGAAGAATGGAGTTAAAGATAAAGGTCGTAGACTCAAGAAAAGAGAAGAAAATTGAAGAATTGAAGAGTTGACGCACCGCCCGGCGGCAAATTACACCGCCAGGCGGTCCAGGGCGAGGAGAAGGCACCTGGCGTGGGCGTTGGGCGGTCTTGTTTGACGCTGGGCGATCTGCAGCTGTTTTGCCTAAATGTTGAAATTTTTGATGCTTGTGTGTTGAGGAGTCGTGTTTTTCCTCAAAGAATTATATGATTTGATGATGCACTAACCTCTAATGATGTTTCTGTGAATTTTGTTGGATGAAATTGATTTATGCAGGAATGTCTAACTCAAAAAGAGTTAAGACAATGGGCAATAAGAGGAAGAAACCAGACAGACCTAGAAGATTCTATTCTTCATGGTTCCTTTCAAGGAAGCATGAGAAACATTTTGCTATAGTCTAGGAGAGGCGACTACTGATGGAGAGAAAAGCCATGTACATCCCTGACTTGATCCAGAGTTTGGTCTGGAGATTGAGAGGCGAGATTGGGAGAGACTGACAACCTATCCAGCACCAGCCAGTATTGAGGTGGTGAAGGAGTTTTATGCAAATGCCTTGCCGAGAGGAGGAGTGTCCACAGGGAGGTACATGAGCTATGTACATGGGCACTTGATCAGCTATGATCTTGATACCATCAACGCTTTTCTGGGGACTGAGTGGTGAGGAGAGCAGTGCATGTATGTTGCTATACTGGGGGAGGCCAGGGATTATGAGGAGATTGAGCGAGTTATGTGCATCCCTGGGAGGCATTTTTAGAGAAACCCGAATGAAGCACCGATGAACATCCTGAGGGCAGACTTAACTCCCCTAGCTAAATACTGGATGGCATTTACACATGCCAACATACAGCCCTGCTCTCATGTTTCCGATATCACTTTGCATCGGATCTTGGTCATCTACTGTATGTTGAGGCAGATGGACATGAATGTAGGGAAGATTATTACCAGTGAGATTATGCGCTGCGCCAACACCGTGAGCAGTAAGATGCCACTGGGACATCCGTCCCTGATTACCTATTTGTGCCAGCAGGAAGGAGTGGACACTTTTGTTCCACCCTTCGAGAGGCCGAGGAGTGCTATTGATGCTTCCTATTTTCGTCAGTATTGTAGAGGGGATGAGCCAGCTGGAGCAGTCCCTAGGAGACGTCCTAGGAGGGCAGCAGCACAGCAGGAGGATGAGCCTGCAGATGCACCAGCAGAGCAGCTTGAGCCATTCCATATGAGAGACATGTACATGTCTATGATGGAGGTGAGGATGGAGTCCATTTAAAGAGGGCAGGAGGCCACTGCCGAGATGATCATAGGACTATATGACTAGCCACCAGTGCACAGGTGGACTATGGATGAGTTCCGTAGTGTGATGGCTTGGCCTCGAGGACAAGCACATGATAGTGGGTTCGGAGCTGCTGGAACTTCAGGAGGACAGGGTGATGACCAGGATGATGATGAAGATTTTGAGGATGCCCAGGAGGGTGAGGATGATGATAGCTCAGATAAGGATCTACGCTGATGGCATCTACTGATGGATGCCAAGCACTGACAAAGACTTTTCTTTTTCTTTTTCTTTGTACTTTGAATTAGTAGGATAGGTTAAATTTATGTTTGAGTCTATGCTTGGCTTGTACACTTATTCAGATAATGGTTCCAATTTATTGCATGATGAGTTATTTATTATTGATGATTGATTGTGGATGATGACTGAGAATATGTGAATGTGGATTTCCAGGTTGATGGTTCACTAGCTATGTGAATAGATGAGTAAGTGATTCATGATTGTGATGTTGATGCTAAGCAAGATTCATGTGAGAAGTGAGAAAGCATGATTATGTGAGGTATTGAGCTTTAGAGTTTTATTATTGTGTGCACTGTTTACAGGGAATCATGAATGGTATTGACTTAATCTTGATAATTGATTGAATTGCATGTGTATGTCATATGAGCAAGGCCATGCTTGGAAAGCCCTTACTTAGCAAAATTTTCACCCAAAGAATTGTAAATGATATACCCTTTTTGAACCTTGACCTTAAACAATATGAAAACCCTTGATTGAATTGATTTATCTTGAGTTAGGGTTGAGAATAAGTATATGTATTGAAAAGGTTCAAGTTTGGGGTTGAATGGGGAAAGTGAAAGGCAAAAGAAAAAGAAAAGCATTGAGTTCAAGAGATGAAAAAAAAAAAGAAAAATGCATGTGAAAGAAAAGAAAAGAAGAAAAGAGAAAATGCATTTAAAGTCAACTCAATGTAAAATGAAAAAGGGAAAAGTTGGGAATGAGTGAGATTGGTTAAAAAGAGAGTGTGCTTGAACTTTGAATGAAGATTTAAACTCTATTAACTCAACGATTTTTTATTCTAGAAAAACCAATTTTTCTTGATAGCCCAAACACAATACAAGCCTTGGAAAAAGTCCTTGTGATGACATATGCATGTGAAAGATGTTGATAGTTTTAGATGAATGACAATATTGATTTATGTGACATGTGACCAGTAGAGAGTAGAGTGACCTCCCTAAACACTTGAGTGAGTGAGTGAAACACTTGCTTTATGACAATTGTTAAATCCATGTTTACATCTATGTTTAGTTGATTGATCATTCATGAACAACGCATTTGTTGGAAAAAGATTGATTATGTGAACTAATTTAGATTGACAACATATACATCTTTGTAGGATTCCACTGAAATTTGAAATTGTATAATAACTTGTCATGAGAAAAAGGAGTTTTGTAAAGTGTGAATTATTTGATGAAGAAGTGGAAAGCCAGGTTTTGTCTTGTTTGCTTGAGGACAAGCAAAGTTCTAAGTTTGGGGTTGTGATAACGATCTAAAAACCGTTATTTTCATACTTAAATTTGATAGTAAAACACACCCTTTGAGGCTTAGAATGAGCTTGAAATCAAGTAAAACACTTACTTGAGTCTCTTGAGAGTCAAAAGTTGGTTTTAGAGATATTATGTTTGTTTTGCAGGGTTTTTGGATGAATTAAAGATGGAAGTGAAGTAAGGTGGACTTAGACTCATGAAAGAAGGATAAAAATGATGAAAAGAAGGGTCAAACAAGCCGTTGAGCGCCAGAATGGCTCGCTGAGCGCTCAGAGCGATTACAGGGAAACCGCTCAGCTGCAAAACTGACCGCTGAGCGGTCAGAGCGGCTAGAGGCAAACCGCTGAGCGGTCAAATTAGGCTCCTGGGCGGTTGTCTGTTTTTTTAGCTAGATTCTGTAAATCTTTTTGTTATTTGTCTGTTATCTTTTTAGGCTTATATATAGCCCCAATGCGAATTAGATAGGGATTCTTTTGGCAGAGAGAAACGTCCAGAGCTATACCACACCTTGGAGGAGGTTCCTTGGATGCGTAGGCTCCATTCAACCAAGTTTAGGGTTATTTCTTCCATTCTTTCATTATTTTCATCTAGTTTCACCATGATTATGGTGAACTAAACCGCTTTGTTGTTGGGGAACAATGTAATCTTTTGAAACTCTCATATATTCAAATTCTTATTTATTTCATATGCTTGTCATATACTTGTTTATCAATTGTTGGGTTCTCATCTGTGCTCAATGCTTTTATTGTTTAACTCATTCAGTAAATGAAGTTTGTCTTTATCGATATGGGGACGTATAGTAATGTCATGAACTGGTGGGAAATTCCTTGATTATACCAATATCGCCTAGGGATAGGGGTAGGACGGTCAACTGTATTTGCTTTAGAACGCATTGCATTATTGGTTACTAGGGGAGGCTAGGGATAACAAGCCGATAATTAGTAATAGGCTCTTTTCACCAAGGAGTTGGGTTAAGGGTAATTAAGAAAGTATGCATGGCAATTAGATAAAGAGGTGAATTAAATAAGAAGAGTAGATATATAAGAGTGGATAAGATGAAATTGTAAACCCCAACAACACCATTCATCCATATTTTCTCAAAACCAATTGAATCAACTGCATTGCATGTTTATTTTTTTGTTCTTTGCATACAACCACCAAATTTATTCTCTTTTCTCAAGTCTTACAAGATTAGGTTAAATGAAAGTTAAGGCCTAAGAGTCCTTTGGGAAAACGATACTCGGACTTACTGTTAACAAATTGGCAAGTGTACCAAATCGTACAACTAATATAAATGGTAAGACCAAGTATCGTTTTCCCAAAAGACTCGAATGGCTTTCTCGTTCGCGTGAATTAAAATAATAAGACTTGAAAATAAAAATTAATAAATAAAGTTGATTCAATTGACAAAAGAAAACAATGGATGAATGGTTGTTGTTGGGGGTTTACAATTTAATCTAATCCGCTCTCTCTTACCTACTCCTCTTGAATATTAGTTTGATTAATTAATTGTTATGCGACTTTCTTAGCCTCCCCTTAACCC
>NC_028355.1:19064248-19073211 GCF_000741045.1 Vigna radiata var. radiata | reverse complement strand
GAAAATGGAAGAGCAAACCCTAGAAAAGATGAAAAGGAGCCTAAGCATCCAAGAGATCCTCTCNAGAGAGCAAAATTAGGTCTGGCCGTTCTCCCTTGTCAAAAGAATGACTCTGAACTCACAATAAGGGTATTTGTAGGTGAGGAGCGCATCAGAAAACAGGCCCAGGCCCAACGGACCACCGCCCGGCAGTTTAAGTGTGCCGCCTGTCGGTTTGGCAAAAGCCTCAGAACCGCCCGGCGGCAATCGTCACAGCCTGGCGGTTTCCCTCAGAAACGCCCAGCGTCAATCGCCATGCCTACTCCTCGCCCTGGACCGCCCAGCGGTTCAAGTGTGCCGCCAGGCGGTGCGTCGACTCTTCAAATCTTCATTTTTCTGCTCTTTTCTTGAGTCTACGACCTGTATCTTCAACTTCATTTTTCATTTTCTCAAAATAGCTACAAAACAATGCAAAACAAGCATAATATTGCTAAAAACAACTTTTGTCTCTCTACAGACTCATTTATTGAGTTTTGCTTGATTCTAGGCTCATTCCAAGTAGTAAAGGGCGTAATTTGGTCCAAATTGGCATATGAAAATAACTGTTTTTCAACCTTTATCACGTACCCGTTTATATTACTTGATAACGATCTGGTACACTTGCCAGGGACTTAACAGTCCAATGCAGCAAACTTCAAGAATGCCAAGCGAGAATAACTTCTTGATCAAGCCAGATACACCTTCAATGTGTAGATAATGATCAATAAATAAGCGTGCAACAAATCTCCCTTGGAATCTCTTTCAAGAATGATCACCACGGTCTTCTTGAAGAATTCTTGGAGCTCTCAATCACAGAGATATCAATCTAAAACAGAAATGAAATTGTTAGATCATCAAAAGTCTTAGAACAAACTCGTGTTCAGCTAATTTATAGATTTATGTTATATCAGACAATCTTTGAGTTGAATAGGCTACTCATACAGTCGATTGAGTTATGACAATTATAACAGTTCAGTCAAACTGGTAGCATTCAGTCAACCAAAATAAAAACACATTTAATACAATTGACCTACTATTCAATGCTCAACTAACTTTTGAAAATATAGCTGTTAGAGTGCAAGAGCATAACAAAATTTCAAATTAAACAACTAATGCAGTCAAATATGTAGCACACATAGTCAGCTTCGACAAGTAAGATCATTTGGAAGTTCTGTTCTTCTCAAAATCTCACAAAGCACTAATTCTCAAAATCTGTACAATGACTTTAGCATAGTCGAATCAATTAGTATTGGAGTCGACTTTGTTGGAAAACAGGTAGGCTTCGTTTTTACACCAAGAAGGGGGGGTGAATTGGTGTTTTATCAAAATCAATTTATTTTCGCAATCTTGAAATCAAAGTATGAAACTTTTCAAACTTTCTTGAAATGCAAGTAATGAAAATTCGTATGCAGCGGAAAAACGTAGTTGACTGCATTAAATGTAAAGTTGAATGTAAAGTAAAAGTGTAGGGATAGAGAAAATCAAAAACTGGTTTTTATACTGGTTCGAACAACAATGCCTACATCCAGTGTCCTTCCAACCCAGGAAGCAAATGCACTATAATGGTTGCGGTTTTTACAACAACGAATTTATAGAAGACCTCCACGTCAAAAGTATAAATCTCCTCTCTAACCCTTAAACAAAATGTAGGAAACAACAACAACAACAACAAGACTTGCAACAAGATATCCCCTCTTATGCAATCTGCCAACCACTTTGAACAATCCTCAAAGTGAACTATCCCATGTAATCACAACAGGTCCAAAACAGCAGTCTTCACGGATGCCAAGCCAGAATCAATGCAGTAGTCTTCAAGGATGCAAAGCCTCAATGTGATCAAACTAGAAACACCTTTTCTGTGCAGAATATGATCAAGAATTTGTGCGTAGTCAGTCTCCCTTTGAATCTCTTTCAAGAAAGATCACCACCGACTTCTTGGAGAATTCTTGGAGCTCTCAAAACAAAGAATTCAATCTGAAACAGAAATGAAAATGTTAGATCACCAAAAGTCTCTGAATAGATTCGTGTTCAGCCTATTTATAGATTTTTGTTTATTAGATAGTCTCGCAGTCGAATATGCTACTAATTCAGTCGACTGGATTATGACAATTATAACAGTTCAGTCAAACTGATAGCATATAGTCAACCAAAAACAAAACACATTTAGTAAAGTTGACCAAGTCATCAATGCTCAACCAACTTTTGAAAATATAGCCGTTAACGGAGTGCAAAAGCATAACAAAATTTCAAACCAGACAAATAATACAGTTGAATGTGTGGCGCACATAGTCGACTTCAACATGCAAAACATTTTGAAATTCTTTTCTTCTCAAAATTTCACAGAGCACCGATTCTCAAAATCTTTACAAAGATTTTAGCATAGTCGAATCTATTAATAATGGAGTTGACTGCACTATAACTTTGTCACACAGTGATAAGTTCATAAAAGTGCTTGTGGTTTTCAACTTTAAAACATGTGCAGTAAAACATATGTAATGATGCATTGCACATAGCACATAAAGCACATAAACATGTTCAACAGTTATATCAATCAATCAACATCGGAACATGTAACAAAATACATAAACATGTTCAACAGATATAACAATCAATCAGCATAAGAACATGTAATTCATCAACAACATATGCGTGTTATTAAGAAATGTGTTGTCATCATAAAAAGCTAGAGTGATATAGAAATTGTGTTATCAACAATCTCAACAGACTTTACTACAACTTTGTCACACAGTTATAAGTTCATAAAAGTGCTTGTGGTTTTCATGCAATAAAACATGTGCAATGCATCCAGAAATGATGTAACAAGTATAAGCTCAACATGTATGCATTCACATAGCAATAGAACACAAACATGTTCAACAAATATATCAAGCATTTAGCATAAGAACATGTAACACACCAATAACACATTTGTTATTAAGCAATGTGTTGTCATCATAAAAAACTAGAGTGATATAGATATTGTGTTGTCAACAATCTCAACAATCTCCCCCTCTTTTGATGATGCACAACCATGATTAATAACCAACCATGTTTGTACAATTAGATACAAAGCAAAGTAAACATATAATGTCAAACAACATAAGTATACTCTGCATGCAACCAAAGCAATCAACAAAGCATCAAGTAGATATGAGACAGAAAAATATTTCTCCAGTCATTCTATCAGTTTTGATTCTTCCCGACAATATGATGCGAGCCAGCAGATTTGCAATAATCTTTTCTTCTTTCATTAAGCCCTCATGAGCAAAGTGATGAGTCGATATTTTATTGATTTCACTTAGTTTATTGTACCGAATTTAATTAGGGTATTGTGTTTAATTGTCCGGTATTTTCCCGTTTTTGCTAATTGTGCTTAATTTGACCGGAAATTCTAATTTTAATTAATTTGAATTATCTGGGCTAATTATTTGCATTATTATTTTCAGGGAAAATTTTGGACAAACAATTTGGAGCATTAGGAAGGACACCAAATAAATTCAAGACTCTCAAATTAGACATTTTAAATTTTATTGTATTGTAATTTTAATTGTTTAAACTTGTTGGACAAACCTTTGCACATTGGGCCATTGTTAAAAAATTATGAGGGGCCCAAAATTGTAGGACACTTGGCATATGACCTAGGGTTTTTAAATGGGTGGACCCCACCCCATTTTAGGGTCACACGGTCCTAGGATTTTGGAGGAGGACCAGCCGTCATTTTAATTGGGCAGTAGACACTCACTCTCGGCATTTTTTTCCAGCTGCTGCCATTCAATATCTTGCTGGAACGTTTTTTTTATTTTTGAAAAAGTTGAATGATGTTCAAGGTTCTTGGCATTGGTTGAATGGGAGAAATGCATTTTAATCTTCTTTATTTTTCTGCTGAAGCCACCGTCCTTATGCTTAGGTTTCATTATGCTCTTTCACTTGCCTTAAAAGAATAAATGAGATTGGGGTGGCTGGAACGAGATGTAGGAATCAGCGTCACACCCTTTTGTTTTTTTCTTTTATTTTGAATGATCCGGAGAAGCACCCTTTGTTGTTTCATTTTAGGTTTGCATGCACATTTTAATTGAAGCAAGAAAAGTCAGCAGTGCATTGTTTGGTATCACATTACAGCCACGATTCATATTTTATTTTCTCATTTTTTTGTCGGGAATTGAACCGGTGATTCAGCATGGGGGGCACATTCTTACCTTTATTTTCATTTACATTGCAATCAATTTTCTTTTGAGAATGAAGTAATTTATTTTGCTTTTATTTTGTTGACCTTGGGAATGAAAAGAGAAAAAGAGAATGGTGACATGGAAGAAAGATGATTTCAAAGAGCTGCTGGGATGAGAAAGGGGTACGGTATTTTCATGTGATTATTGCTTGGAGTATTCTTTTCCTTTAGAATGAAGACATGAATTGGTGGTAGTCTTGAGTGATGGACGGGTTGCAGCTGGAGGTAGTAACTTTTCTTTTGTTTATTTGAGAAAGAAGAAGTTAGGAGATGGATTGGAATGGTGGGGTTCGGTGCTTAATTCCCTTGAGCTTTCATTCCATTTTGAAGAATTGAAGAGGTGATTAGATGGATTGGGGGTAGGTGTACGGTGTGGATAGAATTCAGGTTTTAGAGCATTTAATTCTTTTCCCCCATGGTGCATGGGTTACATTCAATTGCCTTAGAGATATTAATGTTTTTCTTTTGCTATGAAGCACACGGATTTCAAGGAATGAATATTTATTCATCATTTTTTTCCTTTCTTTTAAAGCAACACAAATTTCATTTTTGGTATAAGCACTCAGCTGCACGTCCACGAGGGGTTAGCTCACAAAATGGTTTTCTTTAATTTTTATTCACACTTGCATCCAGATTTATTATATTCTTAGAATGCATCTACTAATTTATTTTATTCTTACTTTTCTTTAGTAGCTTATTTGTCGCAATTTAAATTTGTTCACCACATTTAAATTTAATAGCATTACATGTGTTTCCTCATTTACATGTTGCATTCAATCCTTGCTTTCAAGTTGACGCAAGCCGCGGTTTTTAATTTGTTTAAATATAGAACCATTCAGTCAGCTGTTGTCATTTACTTTAATGTTTTCAATTATGGTCGGCTGTATTTAATCTCCATTTCTAATTTAGTTTAATTCTCCTTGCTAAAACACTTTCACCCCCCCCATTGCGTGTTTGACCTGATTCTCGAACCACAATTTGGTCCTTGAGAGACGACCTAGGAGTCACTTCCTAGTCTATACTGCATTCTTTTATGCACATCAAATTTTGCATGGGGTGCGACCTCCATCACAAAGACCCTTTCAGTTGTATACATTCCAGGAAATCTTAACCATTCCTTGTAAACTTTTCTCTTGTTAATCATTGTATTGGTTTGAGCAGTTGCCAAATGTGATAAAGTACCTTCAGAGGGTAAGCTTGTAGCGATGTTCCATATAAAGTCATCAATGAGAATGTAAACTCCCTTTACCCTTGAGCAGATGTTGCCATTAACTACCCTTAGATTATGAAAAAATACTTTCACTAATTCTGGGTACCAATACCCCTTCATTTGCACAAAGATTGACAACCCTTGTCTCTCCATATAGTCATGAAGCATGAATCCTTCTTTTTCAAAAACAACCATGTTTAGGTTCATAGGAGAAACAATAGTCTTCATGGTTGCATTAAGGAACATTTCGCGAGTTGCTTCATCGCTAATCCAACCTGTCGGTCCAGACATTCTTGATCCTGAAACACTTTTTCCCTTGTTTCTACTCACAAAGCGACTTGAAGATGCCATAGAAAGAGGATTCTTGAAACTTTCTTTCTCAAAACAGGGAAAATGAGAGATGAGTGTGACGAGAGAATGACAAGACATAGATTCTTTAAAGACTTATGTTTGACCCAAGAAGATCCATATAAAAAGGGCGCGAAGCAGAGAAGTTAAAAAACGACCCATTTTGATAAAATTCAGTGAATATAGATGATTGAAAACAAAGGCATAGTCGAATTGATTAAACACATAGTTGACTACTATATGTCATGAGAATTTTCAAAACAGAGTTTAAAGCACACACATAACATAGTCTAATGAATTAATAAGGCAGTCAACTAAGACTCGTGAAAAAAAAGTTTCATACTCAATCAATCAATCAAATGATCAGACATTGTATTCGTACAATCACATAAAAACAACCAATCAATTTTAAGCATAATGCAACAGATTGATACAGTTTTACCAATTGTACATACTCAAGATTTTGATTGTTCCAAATTGATTCATCCTTGAGATCATATTGCACCTGCTATGTATCCTACAAAACAATTTAAGTTTTGGTTGTTGGTTGATTAGTCAATATTTCCTTGAATTCGCTTAGTTTATTGTGCTAGAAATAATAAGGGAATTGTACTTAAATGTCCAATATTTTTCCGTTTTTCCTAATTGTCCTTAATTTGACCGGAAATTCTAATTTTAATTAATTTGAATTATCTGAGTTTATTATTTTTATTATTGATTACAAGGAAAATTTTGGAAATACATTTTGGAACATTTGGAGGGTTGTCACATAATTCAAAGCTCTCTACAAAACATGACTACCAATTCTTGCTTGGGCGAGCTCCCTGCGACGCTTGAGCGAGATTTCACTTGGATCGAGTCCTGTTTCTGCGCTGTTTTGATTCTTTCGGACCGGGCTGCACTTTGGGATGCTTCTGACACTATTTAAAGGACCTGGGGCTCTAGGTTTTGCATCTCTAGAAGAAAAGAGCATAGCAATACACTCTTAGCCAATTCTTAGTCTTTCCATTCTTTCTTTCTTCAATTGTTCATAGAGTTCCCCCAAGTCTATGAGGAACTAATTTCTATTTGTTGTTGGGGGAATGATGTAACCTTGTAAAATCTCATGTATTTGAATTGATTCTTAATTTCATATGCTTTTTCATTAATTGTTAGAGTAATTCATCTGTTCTTATTGCTTGTTTATACAATAGCAAGATCTGTGAGTTGCATGAGTGCCGACAGGTTCCTTTCAATTCAGGTCCTTGTTGAATTACTACTAAGGGTTATATTGCTCAGGGATGAGGGTATGAGTCTTGGTCGTCTTAACATCTTGATCTTCACATCTTTTTACTAGGAATTCTAGGAATTGTATGAACTGGTAATTAGGGACAGGCTTATTTACCGAGGGATCGGATTTAAGTGTTTTAGTGACGGTGTTAACACTCTGGCAAGTGTACCAGATCGTATCAAGAAATAATAAAATGGTAAGTCCAAGTATCATTTTCCCAAGAGACTCATGGCACTAAACTGTTGTGCTCTTACTTAACCAATCAAGACTATAAGAACAATATTTTGGTGTTTTTGAATATAAGGTACGGAAAAATAAACATGAATGGAATTTGATCAATTGAGGTTAAACACAAAAGTAGATTGATGATGTTGATAAAATGAGATGGATTTGTTGCTAGGGTTCAGATTTCACCCAATCACTCTCATATATCTACTCTTTTTATTTAATTAGCTTATTTATCATATTGTCATGGTCTACCCTAAACCCAATTTCTTGGCGAAAAAAGCATATTACTAATTACTAGCTTGCTATCTCTAGCCTCCCCTAGTAACTAATAATGCATGATAAACGGAAGCAAAATACAATTGATCGTCCTACCCCTATCTCTAGGCGATATTAGCATAATCAAGGCATTCCCCCCAGTTCATGACATTATTGTACGTCTCCATATCAATAAAGACAAACAACATTTACCGAATGAGTTAAACGATAAAAGCGTTAAGCAAAGGTAAGGAACCCAACAATTGATAAAATAAGCATATGCAAGCACTTGAATAAAATAAGAATTTCAATATAAGAGAGTTTAGAGGTTACATCTTTCCCAGCAACAAATAAGGTTTAGTTCTCCATCGTCATGGAGAAACTAGGTGAATGGAATGAAAGAATGGAGATAGAAACCCTAAAGAGGAGAAAAAGGAGAGTTGTCACCATCTCCAAATCTACCCCCAAAGGGGAGAAAAATGTTTTTATGCCTAAGCCATCAAAAGATACAAACCCTAAGATGTTATGGCCTTTAAATAGGACATAAAAATAACAGAAAACAGGTTCAAGCCCAAACAGATCATAAATATCGCATAAACTGGCCCAAAACACGTTTTGTTGACTTTTTCTGCATTCTGGTTGACTTTTCAGCACTCTGGTCAACTCTGGTCAGCTTTTCAGCATTCTGGTTAATTGGTTGACTTTTCTGCACTCTGTTTGACTTTTCTGCACTCCAACCATTTGATACTTTAACCTTTCTTTCAATTCATTCCAAAAGCCTACAAAATCAAGGGAATTTAATGATAAAATCATAAAACATGTCCTCAACTCTTTTATTCACAAAACTAAAGAAAAATCATGAGTCAAAGCAAGTTTCTAAGTCAACAAGGGTGCATTTGATATCAAAATTAAGTATAAAAATAAAGGTTTTTCAACCGTTATCAGAGGGACATTGGCATTAATGCATAAAGAAGAATTCTTATATACATGAGAGGAAACTTGGTGAAATCTAACCCCAACAACATACCCATCTCATATTAATCAACCTTCGTTCATCTCTGTGCTCTATTGCCACTGATCCATTTTATTTTACTTTATTTTATTATTCTTGCAATACAACTATTAAGCCACTGGCAAGTGTACCAGATTGTTATCAAGTAATATAATTGGTAAACCTAATATCATTCTTCCCAAAGGACTCTTAGGCCTTACTTTTCATGTAAACAAATCGCGTAAGACTTGAGAAAAGAATTAAGTTGGCGTTTGTATGCAAAGAACAAAAATCAACATGCAAATGCAAATGACTCAATTGAAAAGGAAAAACTATGGATGAATGGAGTTGTTGGGGTTTACAATTTCATCTTATCCACTCTCATATATCTACTTTTCTTATTTACTTCACTTATTTA
>NC_028355.1:19056544-19064038 GCF_000741045.1 Vigna radiata var. radiata | reverse complement strand
GGAATTTCTCACCAGTTCATGACATTACCGTATGTCCCCATATCGATAAAGACAAACAACTTTTAATGAATGAGTTAAACAATAAAAGCATTAAGCAAAGATGAGAACCCAACAATTGATAAAAAAGTATATGACAAGCATATGAAATAAATAAGAATTCGAATATATGAGAGTTTCGAAAGATTACATTGTTCCCCAACAACAAAGGGTTTAGTTCACCATAATCATGGTGAAACTAAATGAAATATGATGAAAGACTGGAAGAAATAACCCTAAACTTGGTAGATTGGAGCCTAAGCATCCAAGGAACCTCCTCCAAGGTGTGTGGAATAGCTTTGGACGTTTCTCTCTGCCAAAAGAATCCCCTTTTGATTTGCACTAGGGCTATATATAAGCCCAAAAAGATAACAGAAAGATTACAGAATCTAGCTAATAAAAACAGACAACCGCCCAGGCGCCTAAGTTCACCGCTCAGCGGTTTCCCTCTTGCAGCTTTGACCGCTCAGTGTTTAGTTTTGCCGCTGAGCGGTTTCCCTCTAATCGCTCTGAGCGCTCAGCGGACCATTCTGGCGCTCAACGGCTTACTTGACCCTTCTTTTCATCATTTTTCTCCTTCTTTCATGGGTCTAAGTCCACCTTACTTCTCTTCCATTTTCATTTCACCTTAAAACCCTGCAAAACAATGTAAAAACAAGCATAATATCTCTAAAACCAACTTTTGACTCTCACAAGACTCAACTAAGTGTTTTACTTGGTTTAAAGCTCATTCTAAGCCATAAAGGGTGTGTTTTAATATCAAATTTAAGCATGAAAATAACGGTTTTTATACCGTTATCACAACCCCAAACTTAGAACTTTGCTTGTCCTCAAGCAAACAAGACAAAACATGGCTTTCCACTTCTTCGTCAAATCATTCACACTTTTCAAAATTCCTTTTTCTCACAACAAGTTATTATACAATTTAAATTTCAGTGGAATCCTACATAGATGCTTGCATGCTTTCAATCCAATTTAGTTCACATAATCAATCTTTTTTCAACAGATGTTTTCTTCATGAATGATCAATCAACTATGCATAGATATAAACATGGATTTAACAATTCTCACCAAGCAAGTGTTTCACTCAATCTCTCAACTGTTTAGGTGGTCACTCTACTCTCTACTGTTCACATGTCACATAGAACAATATTGTCATTCATCTAAAACAATCAAAATCTTCACATGCACATGTCATCACAAGGACTTTTTCCAAGGCTTGTAATGTGGTTGGGCTATCAAGAAAATTGGTTTTTCTGGAATACAAAATCCTTGAGTTAAGAGAGTTTAAATAATCTTTCAAAGTTCAAGCACACTCTCTTTTTAACCAATCTCACTCATTCCCAACTTTTTCCTTTTTTCCTTTTACATTGAGTTCACTTTACATGTTTTTTCTCTTCTCTTCTTTTCTTTTTCTTTCTCATGCATTTTTTTTTCATCTTTATGTCCCTTCAGAGAAGGAATTAAGCCATGTCTTAGCATTGTCTCCTAATGAGAACGAGAACAAGTTAAGCCTCACTTTATCATCTGATACACCTGCCATCTTCAATGTATTGCATATTTCACTAAACGTTGTCAAATGGTCATGGGAATTCTCATTTGACAGACCGTGAAACTGATTGCTTTGCACCAGGTGTATAAGTGTTGGATTCATCACCATGTTGGTCGTTTGATCCACAGGTATGGCTATGCTGTTAAAAGGGAAAGGGCCAACCGCATTTGATTGATCTGCAAGAGTACGTCTCGGAGGAGTTCGTTCAGCCATCTCCTCTCTTCTTCTAACTCGTGAAGGTGATAGTAATCTGTGAGGGGAAGGAAACAAATCCCTAGATGGGCGTCTGACTCTCCTTCTCCCCCTTGCCTCGCTTAAGCCTTTAAGAAGAGGTTGTGTATTTTTCTTGCTCCTAGTATGTCTGAGCTCCTGCTGCATGCACAAGAAACACAAACCTTAGTAGCACTTTTTTATATAAAAAAAACAAAAAGATAAAAAGATAAAAAGATATATACAATCAAGTCAAACTTAATCAGTTTACACTACTAGATAAGTTAAACCACGAGTCCCCGGCAACGGCGCCAAAAACTTATTAAGCCACTAGCAAGTGTACTAGATCGTTATCAAGTAATATAATTGGTAAACCCAATATCGTTCTTACCAAAGGACTCTTAGGCCTTACTTTTCATGTAAACAAACCGCGTAAGACTTGAGAAAAGAATTAAGTTGGCAAGGAAAAGAACAAAAATAAACATGCAAATGCAAATGATTCAATTGGCAAGGAAAAACTATGGATGAATGGAGTTGTTGGGGTTTACAATTTCATCTTATCCACTCTCATATATCTACTTTTCTTATTTACTTCACTTATTTATCCAATTGCCATGCAAACTTTCTAGCCTACCCTTAACCCAATCCCTTGGTGAAAAGAGCCTATTATTAATTACCGGCTTGCTATCCNTAGCCTCCCCTAGTAACCAANAATGCAATGTGAANNNAAGCAAAATACAATTGATCGTCCTACCCCTATCCCTAGGCAGTATTAGCATAATCAAGGAATTTCTCACCAGTTCATGACATTACCGTATGTCCCCATATCGATAAAGACAAACAACTTTTAATGAATGAGTTAAACAATAAAAGCATTAAGTAAAGATGAGAACCCAACAATTGATAAACAAGTATATGACAAGCATATGAAATAAATAAGAATTTGAATATATGAGAGTTTCAAAAGATTACATAATCTAGCTAATAAAAACAGACAATCGCCCAAGCGCCTAAGTTCACCGCTCAGCGATTTCCCTCTTGCCGCTTTGACCGCTCAGCGGTTAGTTTTTCCGCTGAGCGATTTCCCTCTAATCGCTCTGAGCGCTCAGCGGACCATTCTAGCGCTCTGCGGCTTACTTGACCCTTCTTTTCATCATTTTTCTCCTTCTTTCATGGGTCTAAGTCCACCTTACTTCTCTTCCATCTTCATTTCACCTTAAAACACTGCAAAACAATGTAAAAACAAGCATAATATCTCTAAAACCAACTTTTGACTCTCACAAGACTTAACTAAGTGATTTACTCTGTTTAAAGCTCATTCTAAGCCATAAAGGGTGTGTTTTAATATCAAATTTGAGCATGAAAATAACAGTTTTTATACCGTTATCAACAACCCATGTTCTCTTTTATTTTAAGTCTTAATTAATCTTGTTTTCACACAACTGTTTAGCACCGAGAGTCCTTTCGGATACGATACTTGTTCTTACCATTTTATATTACTTGTGTGACTTGGTACACTTGTCGATTTGCCCCAACACCTTCTACTTTTGAGCCTACATTGAATGAGTTGTGGGGGCAGATGACCATGCAAAACATTCAGTTTCAGCAAGAGAACATTCAGTATCAGCAGGAAATAAGAGCTCAGTATATTCAGTTCCAGCAGAAAAGTGTGGAGTTTCAGTAGGAAATTATAACTGCATTTCAGAGTTTGAGTAATCTAATGGAACAGATGGCCACTCAGATCACTGAGGAACAGTTGATAACGGTTGAAAAACAGTTATTTTCATATGTCAATTTAGACCAAATTACACCCTTTAAGACTTAGAACGAGCTTAGAATCAAGTAAAACTCAATAAATGAGTCAGTCGAGAGTCAAAAGTTGTTTTTAGCGATATTATGCTTGTTTTGCATTGTTTTGTAGTAATTTTGATGAAAGTGAAGATTGGGGTTGAAGATGAAGGTCTTAGACTCAAGATAAAGGAAGAAAATTGAAGAAAAAAAGAGTTAAGAAACCGCCCGGCGGCAAAATTCACCGCTGGGCGGTCCAAGGCGAGGAGAAGGCACCTGGCGTGGGCGTTGGGCGGATTTGCGATTAGAGGCAAACCGCCGGGCGGTGGCCCCCTACTGCCAAGCGGGGGCGCGATTAGAGGCAGACCACCGGGCGGCATGAGTGTGCCGTCGAGCGGTTGTCCGCTGGGCCTGGGCCTATTTTCTGTGACGCTCCTCAGCTACAAATAGCCCTGTTACGATTTCATTCTCATTATTTTGACAAAAGACGGCGACCAGACCTAATTTTCACTCTCTGGAGAGGATCTCTTGGACGCTTAGGCTCCTTTTCATATTATCTAGGGTTTGCTTTTCCATCCTTCATTATTTTTCATCTAAGTTCACCATTGTCATGGTGAACTAAACCCTTTTGTTGTTGGGGGAAACAATGTAATCTTTTGAAACTCTCTTTTATTGAAACTCTTGTTTATTTATACGATTCTTCATATGCTTGGATTATCATCTGTTGGGTTCTCATTTACGCTTAATGCTTTTTTCGTTTAACTCATTCGATAATTGTTGTTTGTCTATTGATACGGGAACGTACAGTACTGTCATGAACTGGTGAGAAATTCCCTGATTAAGCAATACCAACCTAGGGATAGGGGGTAGGACGATCAATTGTTTTTGCTTTTGTTCTTAATGCATTATTAATTGCTAGGGGAGGCTAGGGATAGCAAGCCGGTAATTAATAATAGGCTCTTTTCGTCGAGGGATCGGGTTGAGGGTAGGCTAAGAAAGTTTGCATAACAATTAGATAATCAAGCACATTAAACAAGAGGAGTAGATAAGAGGGAACGGATAAGATGAAATTGTCAACCCCTAACAACTCCATTCATCCATAGCTTTTTCTCTTGTCAATTGAATCAACACATTGCATGTTTATTTTCTGTCCTTTCATTCACAACAATTCTTTCTCTCTACAAGTCTTACAATTTTGATTCACACGAACGATAAACACCTTTCGAGTCTCTTGGGAAGAATGATATCGAGCTTTACCAATTATATTACTTGCACGATCTGGTACACTTGCCAATGAGTCAACAACAGTCTCAAGTTTCAGAGGAATCACCATTTCAGACTGTTTAGATTCCTGATGATGTCAGTGTCATCCACATAGGAGATAGGGAGCTGAGTCATGAGCTTACTACTGCGCCACCTACTTTCCCTCCTTCCTATGTCCCTTCTTTTGCACCTGAGAAGATTGATGAAAATTTTGAGGACTAGGCAGGTATAAGCAACACTTTTGAGTCAGGTCGACCACTGCCATCTTCCACCACTTTACCAATCTTCAAGGAAGTGGAGGTAAACATACCTCAATTTGATTATGCTATTCATGATTATGCTGTTGAGGGGTATGTTGATGATTATGATGTTGATGAGCATGCTTTTCATTTCCACTCTTTGCATGATGAGTGATAACGGTCTAAAAACCGTTATTCTTATACATTAATTTGATATCAAAACACAACCTTTATGACCTAGAATTAGCTTGAAATCATGCATTTTGTTTAAGTTAGTGAACAAGAGAGTCAAAAGTGGTTTTAGAGATATTATGCTTGGTTTTACATTGTTTTGACAAGATTTTACGAGAATTGAATGATGAAGATGAAGAAGGAAGGACTTGGAATAGAAAAAGGGCAAGAAAAGATGAAAAAGAGGTGTCGTAACCACTGCCCAGCGTTAACCTAGAGCTGGGCATCCAAGACGCAGTTGTTGACTCACTGGCAAGTGTACCAGATCATTTGATTAATATAATCGGTAAAGCCCGATATCGTTCTTCCCAAGAGACTCGAAGGGCCTTATCGTTCGTGTGAATTAAAATCGTAAGACTTGTAGAAAAATATTAATTGTTGTGGATGCAGAGACTGAAAATAAACATGCAATGTAGTCCTTTGGGAGAACGATATTCGGTCTTATCGTTTATTTTACTTGATAACAATCTGGTACACTTTCCAGGGGCTTAATAATGAGAAACAATTTTTTCCATCCTATTTGAATACTTCCTATCCATGCATTGAACATGAATCTGAGTCTGTTATTCATATTGTTATTTTCACCATAAGCTCTTAAACAATTTTTTCCATCCTATCTGAATACTTCCTATTTTCACCATAAGCTCTTACACAAGACGCACACTTGCTGATGCATTAAATGTTGTGGGCCCGTTTCACTTTAACAGTATAGCCATGCCCAGGGACAACACAACCAATATGGTGATGAACCCTGCATTAATTCATCTGGTACAAAGCAACCAATTTCGTGGGTTGTCGAATGAAAATCCTTATGATCATTTGACAACATTCAATGAAATTTGCAACACTGTAAAGATGACTGGAGTATATGATGATCGGGTGAAACTTAGCTTGTTTCCTTTTTCACTGGGAGGGAATGCTAAGACATGGCTAAAATCCTTTCCAGAAGGAAGTTTCACTACTTGGGAGACTGTGGCATCCAAATTTGTGAGCAAATATTTTCCTCAAACAAAAGTCACCCAAGGAAGGTTGGAGATCTCTTCATTCAGGCAGGGTATGGAGGCCTATTGAGGAAGACGCCTGTTCATGGATTTGACAAGACAATTATAGTTCTTGCATACCTTGGAGGCCTAAACAGATAGTCAAAGATGATGCTAGACGCTTCAGCTGGAGGCGACATAAAGAAGAAGATTGAGAATGAGGCCTATGACTTGATTGAGAGTATGGCTGCAAATGAACAAGAAACCCATAGTGAAAGGGGAGCACCAATGCAAAAAAGGGGAGTTCTACATCTTCCTGCTGATGATGTTATATTAGCTCAGAATCACCTTCTCACTCAAAAACTGGATACTTTGACAAAGGTTTTGCCGCAACTTCCAAAGGAGATCAGGAATGTCTCCCAAGCTCAACAACTTTGTGATTTTTGTGGAGGTGACCATATTAATGGTCAATGTGTTGTGCCAGAAGAGATGCAACAGGAGGCTAATTACATGGGTAATCAGTTCCAAAATAGTCAAGGAAATTTCAACCAAGATAATTCTAGCCAAGGTTGGAAGAACCATCCTAGTATTGGTGATGGAAGAATACTCCGAGGAAGAGGACTGATAGGTGCGATACGGACACGATTGGAGTCCTCGAAGCTCCTCTAGAGATGTACGCAACGAAATAACAAAGAAAAGATGTTAGAAACCCTAATTAAAACAAGAGAAACGAAGTCGAACGGGGAAAAGCCCTGAAAATGGAGTAAGAACCCTAAACTGACCAATGAAACCCTAGAAATGGGGAAAAGCACAAAATGAACCGATTGATCTGTCCAAAACCACTATTGAACGGTGAAAAAAGGAATAACGTTCGGTGAAAAGGCTTTTGATCGGAAGAAATTAGGTTTCAATCGGCCAAAACCATGGGAAATGATGAAGAGGATGAAGATTAGTGAAGAGAAACGAGCTTACAGTGATGAGGAGGTGTACATTTGTGAAGAAATTGACAGACCGACGAGGAACTCCCGAGAGAGAGAGCGATGAAGCTATGCTTGAGAAAACCTAATGTGAGGTTTCTGAGATGTGGAAAATGTGAGAAATGAGCTTCTGTTGAAGGATGCGAGAATGAAGTGCAATGAACGAAGAAAGAGGCTGACGCGTGGATGTAGGAGGTGTCAGCGAGGGAATGGTTGAC
>NC_028355.1:19052013-19055749 GCF_000741045.1 Vigna radiata var. radiata | reverse complement strand
ATTGGGTTCTATGGTTGGAGTAAAAATTGCTCTTAGTAGGACTTCCTCCTTTTCTTTCTTTTCCCTTTCTTGTCTTTCCTCTTCTTGTTCTCTTCTCTCTTTTTCTTCTCTCTTTCTCTTCTCTTCTTCTCTCCTCTCTTCTCTTCTTATTCCCTCTCTTCTCTCTTCTTCTTCTCTTCTTAATTTCTCTCTTCTCTCTTCTTCTTCTCTTCTTAATTCCTCTATTCTCTCTTCTTCTTCTTTCTCTCTTTGCTTTTCTCTCTTTCTCTTCTCTTCTTTCCTTTCTTCCTTTTCTTTTCTCTCAATCTCTCTTTCTCTTTTCTTATTCATGATCTCTTTAAGTCTTGCCCCAAATTCTAACTCTCTCCTAAGAAACTCATGAGCATTTAAACTCTCAAGAAAGATTTTTCCATTTTCAATGCAATCTTTAATTAATTCTAGGTTTCTTTTAATGCTTGAAGGCACAAACTTTCTTCTCATGCAAGCTTTTAAATCACACCAATTATGAATAGGAGACTTCCTACCTTTCCTAACATGATATTGCCTTTCATCCCACCACTCACTTACATGTCCTTCTAACTTAGAGAGATAAATGCTAAGAACATAAGACTCACTCTCTCTATAAAACCAAGGATTTATTTTATCTATCTCTTGTTCCCAAGCTAGGTATATTAATGCACCTATGTCTTTGCCAAAAAATGAATAATTCCTAGCTTGATTAAACTTTTCATCAACTTTATCTAAAGTAGATAACCTATATGAACTAGATGACCTAGAAGAAGACCTATAACAAGACATCTTTGATAACCAAAGGACACACAAACAAAGACAATTGGTGGACTCTAAGACCCCTAAAAACGTACGGACTCTAATGTGACAAAGATCACACCTAAATGTGAATCAAAAGATCAAATCAATATTAAAGTCTACTCCTATGTCTAGCTATGCTAAAATTAAAGCAATTAAAGTTGCCAAGATTTGGAAAGAGCACCAAGGACTCTTCCAAATACTTGGACTTTATAAAAGGCCATTTACAAACCAAACCTAAAGCTAAGACTAACAATGACAGTGGGCTGACAGAAGCCCATCAAATACAAAGAAAAAGAAAAAAAAAACAAAAAAAATAAACTTTGCAGAAAAAATCACGACCCAAATCTTGCGGCCCACTAAGCTGCTACGGTCCAATGCTGCCAACATCCCGGTCCTGCTTGACTTCTGTTGCAGTATGCTTCATGCACCAATTTTTCAAAATTTGGTTCACGTGCTCAATGTTTTTGCTTCTTGACAATTCTCTTGGATCTGATTCAATTTCCTGATGCATCTAAATGAATGTCCTTTGCTTTCAAATTACAATCTGCAGTTCGGATAATTCCAAAATCAACAATTCATTCAGTGCAGCAATCACAATTACACAAGAGCAGTTCAATTAAAACAGAAACAATTAAAGCTAAAGGAAACTCCCTTCATTTCACAGTTTCCAGGTGAGGTATTGCTGCTATTGTTTCTTCATAAATCTGCTACTCAAAATTTAACTAGTTGCAAAGGAAGTGATTTAAGGCTGAAACCAATCTGTAGAAGTCAGCCAAACAAAAACTGCACCACTTGAACTGGTTAGTACATTTCAAATTCAAAGCTTATTGCAGCACTCAAAATTACAACACACTCTCAACAAGAAACTTGGCTTTTAGGTGCAGCCACACAAAGCTCACTAACTCAAGACTTTTTCTTAAGGCTTCTCTTTAAAAACATGAAATACACAAATGGAAGGTTTGGAATGGAAATTCTCCCTTGTCAGTACAAGGCTGGATAGTCTTTCAGACCACCACCACCTAGGATGCTACCAAGCACACAACCTTTCTCAAATTTTCCAGAAATCCAGAGTGACACAGCTTCTCAAGAATAAATGGCTAGGCTAAAGCAATGGCAGATACTAGAGACAAGCAGGATAGTTTAAAGCAATGAAAGCACAGCAGGTCTATTGCCTAAGACAACTCTAGAATAGATGAAGAAAGCAAAGAAAATATCCAATTAGGAACACCAGATCAGAATGCAGTGTGAAGTAGACAAAACTAAGAAAGTCAATCAAGATAGGCAATAAAAAGCAACTTAGAAAGGCTGACACACAAATTGAACCGATGATTGGCACTAGAACAGATTTTAAAAACAAGAAAAGGACCTAAGTTGAACCAGTATTGAACAGATTTGATTTTCCATATTTGATGTTCTGAATTAGAGGCAGCTATTGTGAATTGCACTAAGTCCTTCAACTCTTCTTCTTTTTTTATAACTTGTAACAATAGGATTAATCCTTAATTGCTTCCAATGTGATTGACTTACTGCTCTTACTACAATCCACAATAGACTAAAACGAATGCAGTTTTCAAATCAGCACTTTACTTGCATCAAATTAATGGTTCAACTTAATAAAAAGAAATACACAAAAATGGTTTCATTGATTACTTTTGACTCTAGCATCAAATGAATATCTGAACATAACAGTGTCTTAAAATTTATATGCTAAGCTCACTGGTATATCAGAACTGTCATATGCAACTGCAGCTTTTGAAGAATCAAATTTCACTATTAACCAAAACTGTATAAAAGGAATTTGAATAACAAAACAGCAAAGACTCTAGGAATTTGATTAAACTAGAAGCTTAGTAATGAACTGATACCAAGCAAAATAGACACACTTCAAGACATTAACACAAACTACAAAGAAAAACCAGTTCGGTGTAGCTGGCCAAATCACAATTCTGTAGATTAATCAATGTGCAACCGAGCTAGGCTGAGCCTTTCATTGCTCACTTGGTATGCACTTGTTACTGATTAGGCAGAAACCAAGCAAAGCTATCAACAACTATCAAACAGATTCAAGAAACATGAGATTCATTATCTATAACACTGAAATCTGCCACCAAGCTCGTTTATCCAACTGTCATAGCTTATATATGGTGAATAGAACTTACTCAGTGCAGGCAACTCGAATGAATTACAAATCACAAGCAATAGCTAGCTAAACTAGATTTTAATTGAAAATTAAAACAAAGCACAAGACTAGAACATGACAGAAATGGATTTAGAAATTAAAATGACTCAAAGCAAATTATTCACCGAATAAAGATGAGAATAAGACTCAAATCAAAAACACAAAGGCACAGAACAACACAACATACAATTAGAACCATTTTGAACAGAAATAAAACTCAATCAGAGAAATTAAACTCAATAGATGCGAAATCAACACAAGACATTTAAGGAAAAAATAATAAACAACTCAGGAAACGCGAATCAACTCAGAACAGATTCGAAACAAGATCAAACCGAGATAGAGGAAACCAAAAAAACAGAGATCGAGATACTTATCTTTGTCGCGTGGACGCAACCTTGCTCTGACTACCACTTGTGGAAGAATACTCTAAGGAAGAGGACTGATAGGTGCGATACGGACACGATTGGAGTCCTCGAAGCTCCTCCAGAGATGTACGCAGCGGAATAACAAAGAAAAGATGTTAGAAACCCTAATTAAAACAAGAGAATCGAAGTCGAACGGGGAAAAGCCCTAAAAATGGAGTAAGAACCCTAAACTGACCAATGAAACCCTAGAAATGAGGAAAAGCACAAAATGAACCGATTGATCGGTCCAAAACCACTATTGAACGGTGAAAAAAGGAATAACGTTCGGTGAAAAGGCTTTTGATCGGAAGAAATTAGGTTTCAATCGGCCAAAACCATG
>NC_028355.1:19041392-19047203 GCF_000741045.1 Vigna radiata var. radiata | reverse complement strand
TGATGAGTGATAACGGTCTAAAAACCGTTATTCTTATACATTAATTTGATATCAAAACACAACCTTTATGACCTAGAATTAGCTTGAAATCATGCATTTTGTTTAAGTTAGTGAACAAGAGAGTCAAAAGTGGTTTTAGAGATATTATGCTTGGTTTTACATTGTTTTGACAAGATTTTACGAGAATTGAATGATGAAGATGAAGAAGGAAGGACTTGGAATAGAAAAAGGGCAAGAAAAGATGAAAAAGAGGTGTCGTAACCACTGCCCAGCGTTAACCTAGAGCTGGGCATCCAAGACGCAGTTGTTGACTCACTGGCAAGTGTACCAGATCATTTGATTAATATAATCGGTAAAGCCCGATATCGTTCTTCCCAAGAGACTCGAAGGGCCTTATCGTTCGTGTGAATTAAAATCGTAAGACTTGTAGAAAAATATTAATTGTTGTGGATGCAGAGACTGAAAATAAACATGCAATGTAGTCCTTTGGGAGAACGATATTCGGTCTTATCGTTTATTTTACTTGATAACAATCTGGTACACTTTCCAGGGGCTTAATAATGAGAAACAATTTTTTCCATCCTATTTGAATACTTCCTATCCATGCATTGAACATGAATCTGAGTCTGTTATTCATATTGTTATTTTCACCATAAGCTCTTAAACAATTTTTTCCATCCTATCTGAATACTTCCTATTTTCACCATAAGCTCTTACACAAGACGCACACTTGCTGATGCATTAAATGTTGTGGGCCCGTTTCACTTTAACAGTATAGCCATGCCCAGGGACAACACAACCAATATGGTGATGAACCCTGCATTAATTCATCTGGTACAAAGCAACCAATTTCGTGGGTTGTCGAATGAAAATCCTTATGATCATTTGACAACATTCAATGAAATTTGCAACACTGTAAAGATGACTGGAGTATATGATGATCGGGTGAAACTTAGCTTGTTTCCTTTTTCACTGGGAGGGAATGCTAAGACATGGCTAAAATCCTTTCCAGAAGGAAGTTTCACTACTTGGGAGACTGTGGCATCCAAATTTGTGAGCAAATATTTTCCTCAAACAAAAGTCACCCAAGGAAGGTTGGAGATCTCTTCATTCAGGCAGGGTATGGAGGCCTATTGAGGAAGACGCCTGTTCATGGATTTGACAAGACAATTATAGTTCTTGCATACCTTGGAGGCCTAAACAGATAGTCAAAGATGATGCTAGACGCTTCAGCTGGAGGCGACATAAAGAAGAAGATTGAGAATGAGGCCTATGACTTGATTGAGAGTATGGCTGCAAATGAACAAGAAACCCATAGTGAAAGGGGAGCACCAATGCAAAAAAGGGGAGTTCTACATCTTCCTGCTGATGATGTTATATTAGCTCAGAATCACCTTCTCACTCAAAAACTGGATACTTTGACAAAGGTTTTGCCGCAACTTCCAAAGGAGATCAGGAATGTCTCCCAAGCTCAACAACTTTGTGATTTTTGTGGAGGTGACCATATTAATGGTCAATGTGTTGTGCCAGAAGAGATGCAACAGGAGGCTAATTACATGGGTAATCAGTTCCAAAATAGTCAAGGAAATTTCAACCAAGATAATTCTAGCCAAGGTTGGAAGAACCATCCTAGTATTGGTGATGGAAGAATACTCCGAGGAAGAGGACTGATAGGTGCGATACGGACACGATTGGAGTCCTCGAAGCTCCTCTAGAGATGTACGCAACGAAATAACAAAGAAAAGATGTTAGAAACCCTAATTAAAACAAGAGAAACGAAGTCGAACGGGGAAAAGCCCTGAAAATGGAGTAAGAACCCTAAACTGACCAATGAAACCCTAGAAATGGGGAAAAGCACAAAATGAACCGATTGATCTGTCCAAAACCACTATTGAACGGTGAAAAAAGGAATAACGTTCGGTGAAAAGGCTTTTGATCGGAAGAAATTAGGTTTCAATCGGCCAAAACCATGGGAAATGATGAAGAGGATGAAGATNAGTGAAGAGAAACGAGCTTACAGTGATGAGGAGGTGTACATTTGTGAAGAAATTGACAGACCGACGAGGAACTCCCGAGAGAGAGAGCGATGAAGCTACGCTTGAGAGAAAACCTAATGTGGAAAATGTGAGAAATGAGCTTCTGTTGAAGGATGCGAGAAGGAAGTGCAATGAACGAAGAAAGATGCTGACGCGTGGATGTAGGAGGTGTCAGCGAGGGAATGGTTGACGTCGTATGGTGGCAGCGTCTGGTGAGAGAAAAGCACAATGGTGAAGTGGAAAAATGAAAAAAAAAATGAAGTGTGCTTGGAAGGTGGCTAGAGGGAGTCTTTGGACTCTCTAGCCTTGTGACTTTCAAGAGAGAATTATTTTCTGATTTAGAAAACCAAATTCTCATTAATCTCAAAAGTCAATAGTACAAGTGAGGAGCTGGATATTTATAGTAACCCATGCTCCTTGCAAGCTACACTACAGATACAATTAAATGTAAAAAAATATGAAAGGGGACTGTGTCAAGAGGGATTCCATCAATTGGTCCTAGTCAAAATAACCCATTTGGGCAAACAGGAGCCCTCTTCAACAACAGACAACAACCATCACCCTTATGGCAATAGGTGAACAACTTGACAGAGAATGTCAGAGACCTTACTAACAAATTTGATAAATTTATAAAGGTTTATGATTCTCATTATGCAAGCCACCAGGCGAACTTCAGAACCCTGGAGATGCAGATTGGTCAACTAGCAAAAAGGGTGGAGACCACAGAGAATAACTAATTTAGGGTTGATACTAATGTTAACCCTAAGGAGGAATGCAAATTTGTTGTGACTAGGAGCAAGAGAAAAGCAGAAGAGGAAGTTGTTGAGGTGGAAAGTAGTGAGGAGGAAGATGAGGAGATGAGTGAAAATATGGAGATTGAGAGCAGTGAAGAAGAAGAGGAGGAGAGGATTTAAAAAAAGTTTCGAAAATGAGGAAGAAAAGAGAGAAAAAAGAGAGAAGAGGAAGTCACTGTGGGCCATTCAGGGAAATTTTTAACCAGGTGACTGTTGTTCCTTTAATTGAAACTTTTCCCCAGATTCTGCTTACTCCAAGCGAATAAAATACTATCTTGGAGAGGTGATAAATCTAGATGAAGAAGAAGAACAGGAAGTGCATGCAAGGCCTAGAAAGAGACATCATCCACCAAAGATGAAGGACCAAGGAAGTTTTACTCTTCCATGCGTGATTAAAGATATAGATGTGGGGAGAGCCATGCTAGACCTTGGGTCTAGTATTAACATGATGCCTTTATCCTATCTTAATAAAATTGGAGGGCTAACATTGAAACCATCTAATCTTATAGTGATGGTGGCAGATGGAACATCTACAAGGCCGATTGGTATGGTGGAAGATGTAGTTGTTAGGATTGAACATCTTGAATTCTTGGTTGATTCTATTGTCATGGACATGAACACAAATGGAAGGATTCCAGTAATCTTGGGAAGGCCTTTCTTGAAAACTGCTAAATTAGTGATGAGTGTTTATGACGGGAGAATTATGTTGAAAGACCAAGAAAGTATCATAATGTATAATGGATCTAGGAAGAAGCTTTCAAGAATACAAAAGAGAGCTAAATATAAAGCTTCAAGGGGAGGAGTTACAGAAGAGGAATCTGAAGGTAGTGACACTGATGATTGTAATATTTTCCAGGTACCTAAAGATGAAGAGGAAGATAAAGGAGGAACAATCCACTCACAGGACACATCATTCCCGCTTGGTTCAAAAGTAAGATACATGAATAGGTAGTGGATTGTGAAAAAGCTTAAAGAGGAAGGAGTAGTGGAGATTAGAAGACCATACTCCAAAGCAATCAAAAGGGTGGACAGAAGACAGTTGATGAGTTGGGTTGATGAAGACATCAACTGGGATGAGAAGACTTGATTTTATTTGAATGAATACCAATTGTTGTAAAACAATTTTTTATTTTTATTTTTGGACATGTAATTTTAGATTTTTGAACAATTTTGGGTAGCATCTACTGAGGGATGCTAATTAATTATGTATCTACTGAAGGATACGGGTAAGTACACCTACTGAAGGGTGTTGGGAAGCACTTACTAATGAGTGCTAGAAAAGGTTTGGGTCAGGCTTGTGACGTTAAACAAACGCTACCTGGGAGGCAAGCCAGTTGATGATTGTTTATTTTTAATGTCCTATTTAGTTTCATATTAGGATTGAGTGTTGCATATGAGAGGGGAAGTGCATAAAATTTAGGAATTGGAAGTTGAAATCAAGTGTTACAGGTTTGAAAACGTGAAAGCAAACCAAAAAGGGGAGAAATTTTTTTAACGCCCACTGTTGAGCGATGGCGATGCAGATTGGTTTTTTGGGCTTTTTAAAAGCTCAACGTTGGAAGCCCATTTGCACACTTTTATAACATCCCTAGGGTGTGCCCAAGCGTTCTCTACAGACCACAACCATTTGCTTTCACTTCCAAAAGCTTTCTTAGGGTTTTTCTTCACTTTTCTCTTCACCCACTCACTTTAACTCCATAGTTCTTCAACTTTCTACCATTCCATTGTCAAAGTTTGGGGTTTTTGGTGAGAGCATTGCATTGGGAAGGCATTATCATCATTCAAGAGGCAATTGCAAGCATCTAGAGTAGCTCCACCCAAGTAAGTCATGCAATTTCATTCTTAGGGTTTCTAGAATTGAAAATTGATGAAGAACATGTGTATGAGTATGATAAATTAGGGCTTTTGATTTCTATGCATGATTTGATGAAATAGAAACATTTTGCACTGATTAAATTGCATGAATCTCCTCTGGATCTGTAACATTTGTGATTAGGTGGAGATTAGAACACTTAGGAAGGGGTCTTTGCAAAAATCCCGATGCCGCCACTGAGCGTCAGTGAACGCTGAGCGTTCTGCGATGCCACCGCCAAGCGGTAGGGAACGCTGAGTGGTGGGCGTCAGATTTGGTTTTTTGGCTCGAAATCTCTTATGCAGGTGGTGCTAAGGGGGCCCTATTTTACCCTTAGTGTTGTATAGTGTCTGGATATTAAATGCTTGATGGTGTGCTAACCTTTAATTATAATTTCCTTGGTGTTTTGAATTGTGTTTGATGTAGGAATGATATCGTCATCAAGAAGAGTAAAGACTAAGGGAAACAAGAGAAAGGAACCGAAGAGGCTTCCAAGATTTTATTCTTAGAGATTTCTTTCTAGGAAACATGAGGAGCACTACCAGACTGTGCAAGAGAGGCGATTGCTGATGGAGAGAAAAGCCATGTTCATTCCAGACTTGCCTCCTCAATTTGGTGCAGAATTGGAAAGTAGAAACTGGGAAAACTTGGCTATGTACCCTGCACCAGCAAATATTGAAGTGGTAAGAGAATTTTACACTAATACTTTGTTTATAGGACTGCAGATGGAGAAGTACACCAACTATGTTCGAGGGGAGATCATCATATATGACCCCGAGACCATCAACTACTTCTTGGGTACGGAGTGGGCTGACGAGCAGTGCTAGTTTGCACTGAACATCAGAGAGTGTTCAGACTATAATGATATTGAGAGGGTGCTTTGTGTTAACGGATTGGCAAGCGTACAAAATCGTATCAAGTAATAATAAATGGTAAGTCCAAGTATCGTTTTCCCAAGAGACTCGAAAGGCTTTATCATTCGCGTGAATTAAAATAATAAGACTTGAAAATAAAAATTAATAAATTTGATGTGAGAATAAAATATAAACATGCAAAAAAGAATGATTCAATTGACAAGAAGAAAACAATGGATGAATGGAGTTGTTGGGGGTTTACAATTTCATCTAAT
>NC_028355.1:19036060-19040762 GCF_000741045.1 Vigna radiata var. radiata | reverse complement strand
CATCTAAACTCGCAATAGGGCTATTTATAGGTGAGGACCGCAACAGAAAACAGGCCCAAGCCCAGCAGACAACCGCCCGACGGAACAAGTGTGGCGCCCGGCGGTTTCCCACAAATCGCACTACCGCCCGGTGGTAGGGGTCTACCGCCCGGCGGTTTCCCTCAAATCGCAAAACCGCCCAACGCCAACGCCAAATGCCTACTCCTCGCCCTGGACCACCCGGCGGTGTAAGTTGCCGCCGGGCGGTGCGTCAACTCTTCAAATCTTCAATTTTCTTCTCTTTTCTTGACTCCACGACCTTTATCTTCAACTCCATTCTTCATTTTCTCATAAATGCTACAAAACAATGCAAAACAAGCATAATATCGCTAAAAACAACTTTTGACTCTCTACAGACTCATTTATTGAGTTTTGCTTGATTCTAAGCTCATTCTAAGTAGTAAAGGGTGTAATGTGGTCTAAAATGACATATGAAAATAATAGTTCTTCAACCTTTATCAACATCCCAAACTTAGAGCTTTGCTTGTCCTTAAGCAAACAAAACAAAACAACACACAAAACAAAGCTTGGCTTTATACTATTTCCTCCAATGTTTCAACATTCCCAAAGTACAGGACAAAACTACTCAATCCCACATCTTTAGTGAAATCAAAATAAGATGCATGCATGCTTCTAATCCAGAGATTGCACAACAGATGTTACACATTATGAATGACCAATCCACTAAGCAAAAATGCACTCATGAAAATTAACAGTTCATACCAAGCAAGTGTTTCACTCAATCACTCAAGTGTTTAAAGTGACACTCCACTCTTTATTATTCACAAGTCACATGAAATAAAATTGTCATTCATCTCAAACAATCAACATCTTTACATGCAAATGTCATCAAAAGGACTTTTCCAAGGCCTGTAATGAGGTTGGGCTAACAAGAAAATTTGGTTTTTTCGGAAAACAAAGTCCTTGAGTTAAGAGAGCTATCAAAATATTTAACAATTTAAGCACAACTCTCTTCCTTACCAATCTCACTCATTCCCAACTTTTTCCCCTTTTCTTTTTCATTGAGCTCCTCTTCATGCTTTTCTTCTTTTCTTTTCTTTTTCTCATGAATTTTTCTTTTCACAACATTTGAGCTCAATGCTTTTCACTTGCTTTTCAATTTTCCCTTATACAACCCCAAACTTGAAATTTTTCATCACATACAATTAAGCTCATCCCAACTCAAGGTAAAGAATTTCAAGACAAGGGTTCACAACCTGTTTAAGGCTAAGGTTCAAAAAGGGTATAATATTTTCAAGCACTTAGGGTGAAATTTTGGCTAGAGAAAGGTTCTCAAAAATGGCCTTGATCATATGACATTCACATGCAATTCAATCAATCATCGAGATTAAGGCAATATCATTCATGTTTTCCTGTGAATAATGCATACAACAATAAAAACTCTGGAGCTCAATACCTCACACAACATGCTTTCTCACACAAAATCCATTCATACACCTTGCTTAGCATCATAACCACAATCATAATTTATCACACATCTGTTTTACTGAATATTCACATACAACACAACTCAATTATCATCCACATCAAATAATCATCAAATAGTTCCATCATGCACATCAGTCAGTCAAACATTTTCAGAAAAAGTATTTAAGCCAAGAATACACACTGAAATTAAAATTCAACCTATTCTAGAAATTTAAAAAATGAAAGTAAAAGTAAAAGAGAGAAAACTTGGTTGCCTCCTAGTAGCGCTTGTTTAACGTCACGAGCCTGACCCAAACCTATTTAGAACTTGTCAGTAAGTGCAATTCCTTCCACCACCCATCAGTAAGTGTGCCTTCCTGGAATCCTTCAGTGGATTTAAAAAATTTTTAGCATCCCTCAGTAGATGCTACCCAAAAATTGTTCCAAAAATTCAAAATTTACATGTTCCAATGAAAGTAAAAAGAATGAAAATAACTGAAAATGAAAATTGTTCTTAAAAATACAAAAAATGATTTCTAGCAATTCAACTCTTTTTCTTCACGTTGGGATCTTCATCATCCCACCAGCTCAACTTTCTTTTGTCCACCTTCTTGATCACTGTGGAATATGGTCTTCTAATCTCCACCATTTCTTCATCTTTTGGCTTTCTGCTGACAATCCACTTCTTGTTTTTAAATCGCACTGAAAAGCCCCGCAGGAATGACATATCCTCTGAAGAGGTTGATTCCTTCTTGCACACCTTCCTTTTCTCATGAATCTGCAAGGCATTACAATTGTAATGAAAATTAATACCTGTGGATTTCTCCTCCTTTGCAATGTCACTTTTGGCCCTTTTATACTTGACTTTCCTAACTGCCCTCTGTACAGTTTCTTTAGAGCCATAAATCAACACTCGGTTATGATCCCTTAACTTTATTCCTCCATCATGGATACGTATAACCATCTTGGAAGTCCGCATGAACGGTCTTCCTAAGATTAATGAATTTTTTCCTTCATTGGTCATATCCACAACTATAAAGTCAATCAAAAATTCCAACTCCTATCTCCGAACAATTGCATTTTCCACCATTCCAACTGGTTTCTTCCTACATCCATCCGCCACTTTCAAAATCACTTTAGTGGGCTTTAATTTTATCCCTCTAATCTTCTTAAAATCATTGAGAGGCATCATATTAATGCTTGATCCTGAATCAATTAAAGCTTCTCCTAAATCTACATCCTTTATAATGCAATGAAGAGTCAAAGCTCCTGAATCCTCCAGTTTCTGCGGATGGTGCTTCTTCCTGGGTTTAACCAACTGCTCCTGATTTTCTTCATAGCCCAGATCAATTAACTTTCCCAGATAGTATTTGATCTTCTCATCATATTCGGAAGTTTGCGAAGATGTTCTAGGATTAATGGGCACCTTCTCAAGAATATTACGGAGTGATTCTTTGATACCTTCCTTCTCTTTTTCTCTTTCAGCTTTCTTCTCTTCACAACTCTTGTGCTTATTCTGAATCCTCTCCTCCTCTTCGTCCTCACTGCTTCCAACCTCAATTATTTCATCCTCTGACTTCCTTTTTCTTCTTGTTATAACAACTTTGCACTCCTCTTTTTGGTTAACATCAGTGCTAGCCCGAAATTGATTTTTCTCCGTGGTTTCAACCCTCTTAGACAGTTGTCCAATCTGTGTCTCTAGAGATCTAAAGCTGGCTTGATCACTTGCTTGTTGAGACTCATAAACTTTCAAAAATTTATCAAATCTGTCAGTTAATTCTCTGACTGTCTCAGTCAAGCTGCTTACCTGCTGCCATAAGGGGGAAGGTTGTTGCTGCCAGAAGTTGCCCACTTGTCCAGACGTATTATTCTGGCTCTGCCCAATGCTCGGGTGATTTTTCCAACCTTGGCTAGAATTACCTTGGTTGAAATTTCCTTGCTTGTATTGAAATTGGGCTCCCATATAATTAACATCCTGCTGCATCTCCTCAGTGAAAGCACATTGACCATTGATGTGGTCACCACCACATAAGTTGCAAAGTTGCTGTGTCTGAGAAATATTTCTGATTCCCCTAGGAAGTTCGGAGAGGACCTTCGTCAACTTGTCTAATTTCTGGCTGAGAAGGTGATTCTAAGCAGCTCCAGCATCTTCAGCCGGAAGATGTAAGAGTCCTCCTTTTTGTATGCCCCTCTCACTCTGTGATACTTCATTTAAGGTCATCTCTTCAATCAAGTCATACGCCTCGTCTTCCGTTTTTCTATTGATACTACCTCCAACTGAGGCATCTAACATCATCTTGGAATGAGTACGTAAACCTCCAAGGAAAGCAAGTAAGTATGAAGTCTTATCGAACCCATGAACTGGGGTCGCCCTCAATAAACCTTTAAATTTGTCCCATGCTTGCCCGAGAATTTCCTCCATCCCTTGCTTGAACGAAGAGATCTCCAGCTTCCCTTGATTAATTTTTGGAATTGGGAAGAATTTAGTAACAAATTGTTGTGCCACTGCCTCCCAAATCCAGAACGTTCCTTCAGGGAAAGAATTCAACCAATCCTTTGCGTTTCCTCCAAGAGACAAAGGAAACAAACTAAGTCTGACTGTGTCATCTGGCACTCCAGTTATCTTGACAGTGTTGCAAATCTCACCCAAGATGGTCAAATGCTTATAAGGATTCTCATTCAACAACCCATGGAATTGGTTATTCTGGACTAATTGGATGAGCGTCGGACTCATCACCATGCTGGTTGCGTTAACAGCTGGAACTGCTATACTGTTGAAGTTCAAGGGGCCTACTACGTTTGTTGTGTCCCCCAATGTACGTCTAGGAGGAGGTTGGTTAGCCATCTCCTCAAAATCTGGTGCAGAAATCTCAAGTGAAGACTGCGAAATTGCTTCAGGAGAAAGAGATCTCTCACGTGAAGGACGTCTCCTTCTCCTCCCTTCTGGTAAACCTTCTAAAAGAGGTTGTTGGTCTTTTCTGCTCCTAGTATGTATTGTTTCCTGCATACAAAAGAAACACACCCTAAAAGCACTTTTACAAAAAAATAAAATAAAACGCAATTAAAGAAAAATAAAACAAAAATAATTACAACCAAGTCAAATTCAGTCAATCCACACTACTAGAAAAATAAACCTCGAGTCCCCGGCAACGGCGCCAAAAACTTGTTAACGGATTGGCAAGCGTACGAAATCGTATCAAGTAATAATAAATGGTAAGTCCAAGTATCGTTTTCC
>NC_028355.1:19030627-19035435 GCF_000741045.1 Vigna radiata var. radiata | reverse complement strand
TGTCATGGTGAACTTAGATGAAAAATGGATGAAGAATGGAAAAACAAACCCTAGAAAAGATGAAAAGGAGCCTAAGCATCCAAGAGATCCTCTCCAGAGAGTGAAATTAGGTCTGGCCGCCCCCTTCTGTCAAAAGAATACATCTAAACTCGCAATAGGGCTATTTATAGGTGAGGAGCGCAATAGAAAACAGGCCCAAGCCCAGCAGACAACCGCTCGGCGGAACAAGTGTGGCGCCCGGCGGTTTCCCACAAATCGCACTACCGCCCGGTGGTAGGGGTCTACCGCCCGGCGGTTTCCCTCAAATCGCAAAGCCGCCCAGCGCCAACGCCAGGTGCCTACTCCTCACCCTGGACCGTCCGGCGGTGTAAGTTACCGCCGGGCGGTGCGTCGACTCTTCAAATCTTCAATTTTCTTCTCTTTTCTTGAGTCTACGACCTTTGTCTTCAACTCCATTCTTCAGTTTCTCAGAAATGCTACAAAACAATGCAAAACAAGCATAATATTGCTAAAAACAACTTTTGACTCTCTACAGACTCATTTATTGTGTTTTGCTTGATTTTAAGCTCATTCTAAGTAGTAAATGGTGTAATTTGGTCTAAAATGACATATGAAAATAACTGTTCTTCAACCTTCATCACTTTGCATACCTGGAGGGCACTTCTACAGAAACCCAAATGGTGTTCGCATCAATATCAAGAGGGCAGATCTGACACCTCTGGCGAGATATTGGATGGCATTTACTCATGCCAACGTCTAACCTTGTTCTCACGTTTCTGACATTACTTTTCACAGGGTCATATTTATTTACTACATGTTGAGGCAGTTAAATGTGAACATTGGCGAGGTTATTGCCAATGAGATAGAGAGCTGTGCTGCTATTGTGAGCAGTAGGACACCTTTGGGACATCCTTCCCTTATTACATATCTATGCCAGCAGGCTGGGGTGGATACTTCCATTCCACCGTTCGAGAGGCCTAGAAAGGCCATAGATGCCTCGTACTACAAACAACATTGTGGAAGTGATGAGGTGGTTGAACCAGTGCCTAGAAGACATCTTAGTTTAGGCAGGATGAGCCAACACACCATGCAGAACCATTCCAGATGAGGGACATGTACATGTCCATGATGGAAGCTAGACTTGAGGTTCTTCGCAGAGGGCAGGTGGCCATAGTTGAGGTGATAGTGGGCCTATATGACACACTGGATGTGGGCATTGTTGGCCGAACCAGTATAAAAACATGTGTTTGATTTTCTTTATCCCTTCTCTTTTACATTACAGTCGACTTTAAGTTTCACGCAGTCAACTACGTTTTTCTGCTGCTTACAAATTTTCATTACATGCATTTCAAGAAAGTTTAAAAAGTTTCATACTTTGTTTTCAAGATTGCGAAAAGAAGTTATTTTTGAAACAACACCAATTCACCCCCCCTCTCTTGGTGTAGAAAAGAAGCCTACCTATTTTCCAACATAGTCAAACCTTACAATCTCAGACCTTCTGGTTTTTTATGATGACAACACATAATTAATAACACATGTGTTTATGTGTTACATGTTCATAACTTTCATGTTTGTGATTATATGAGAGCATGTTGGTGTTGTTTTTGTCATTGCATGAAAATTCACTATGTTTTACAGGAGATCTTATTTGTGATTGCATAACAAATGTTTTGAAAAAGGAAAACCATATGCACTTTTGTTGAACTTAAATTGTGTGGCAAAACAACATTTTAAGTCGACTTCATTATGAAGTAAGTCGATTAAAACTTGTGGCTTTGCACAAACTTTTTCAAAGTGTGCTCTGAGTATTTTTGGAAAGAAAGTTTTTCAAAACTATGCATTTAACTGTTACAAAGTTGACTATGTGCACAAGTTATTCGACTTAGTTAGTTATATTTTGAAATTTTTTTAGTGCTTGGGATGTCTAACGGCTATATTTTTAATGTGTCTGACTAAGCATTAATTGAGAGTCAACTACATTAATTGTGTAATCAATTAAGTTTTTTTGACTATTGTTATGTGTAATAATTGTCTGAGTATATTCGACTCTATGAGTAGCAAAGTCGACTTAGGAGCGTCAATTTTATGCAAAACTACATATAGACGCGAATTTGAATTCTGTAGAGACTTGTGTGATTCTAACGATTTGATTGATTTGTTTCAGATTATTGATCTCTTGTAGAACATGTGAAAGCTCCAAGAATCCATCAAGAAGACCGTGGTGTTCATCTTTGGTGATTACTTGACGAGCAAGATTTTGTGCGCTTTGACTATCTGATCAACCTACACTTGAGGTGTCTGATTCGTGATCAATTTTTTCTCTCAATCTTGTAAAGATTGTGGTTGCCCTGTTGTGACTACATGAAGAGGACGTGTGGAGTTCTGGACTTTGAGGATTGTTCAAAGTATTGAAGACTGCAGGAGAGGGGACATCTTGTTGTTGTTCTTTGTTTGTATATGCCTATATTTTGATTAGAGGGTTAGAAAGGTGTTTTATATTTTGACGTGGAGGTCGCTATAAAAGCCTTGTTGTAAAAACCTTTATCATTATAGCGTATTTGCTTCCTGGGATTGGAAGGACACTAGATGTAAGCAGTTTGGCCGCACTAGTATAACAACTTGTGTTTGATTTCTCTATCCCTGAACTTTTACTTTCAAAGTCAACTTTAATTTTCATGTAGTCAACGTCAACTATATTCCGCTGCATTTGAAAAATCTTATTCCTTGCGAAGATCATCCTTTTGTGAAAAAGATTTTGAAAAGACTCTGATTTTAAGTTTCACCAATTCACCCCCCCCCCCTCTCTTTTGGTGTGAGAAACTAAACCATATCATTTTCAACAGTCTAGATAAAACGTGGAATACTACTATGTTTGAAACCCAACTCATCATTCACAAATCCAGATTCGCGAGATATATGAGGAACTACATCTTTTAGTAATGTTCTCTAGTTAACTGTACAAAGGTATGTCATGCATCTAAACCAAATGCATCGTTCATTCACAGAATCTACCCTTATCCAAAAAAAGCAAATAAAATCAATTTTTCTATACAATTAAATCTCCCAAAAACTCCAGAAGAAAATCAAGTGTTACCACCATTGGGATCATCACAGATGAATGCACCCTCAAGACAAACACCAAAGTGCATCGCTTTCTAATTTTATTTATCCCTTTTGAAAGATAAATGAAAAAACTTTCGTACCTTAGAGTGAAATGGTGGTAGAGCCTTCAACAGTTCCGTGACGACAGAGAGCGGAAAAACCTTCGATAGCGGTGAGCCTTCAATAGCGATAAGCCTTCGATGGTGGTGAACCTTCAACGATGATGGTAGAGCCTTCGATAGTTCAGCGACGGTAGAGTACAGAAAAGCCTTCAATGGTGAGGTGAGCCTTCGACGACGATGACGAAGCATCGACGGTGGCGGTGAACCTTCGACGACAAAGAGCCTTCAATAGCGATAAACTTTGAATAGCGGCGAGTTAAGAAAGGAATGTAATGGGATGTAAGAGGAAGGAGAGAAAATTGTGATAGAGAAGAATGACCTAAACTCCAGTTAACCGTTAACTGTATAATAAGTTCAGTATTTTTAAACTGAACTATTAAATAGTATAATTGGTTTTTAGTAAAAATAGTTTAAGTTTTTTAAGTACAAAACAGTATAGATAAACTATAGTTTATGATTTTTAAGTGAACTGTGCCCAATTCTATATATAATACTTTACTTTTTGAATAATACATCAGAATTATTCTTTAAACTTTTTAATACGTCACGAAAATCTATCTAATCAATTAACGTTAACAATTTAAACAACATCGATAAAAAAAACTTGATTAATACATATTAACAAATTTAAAAATGAAATTAAAACTTTTTTTAGACAAGAAAACAAATTAACACTGTACTACTATACTCCCAAAAAATGTATTTAATTAAGTCAATTAATAATATATTTTGAAAAATGGATGAAGTGAATGAGAACATAAAGTCAAAAGCCTACCACGTGAACTTCAAATAATTAACTGTTCACCTACCAGGAATTTACATTTTAGTATTATATCATTACACTTGAAGGAAGGATCACACTCACACAGAAAACTTGTCTTTTGTGTTTAATAATGACCAAGTCTTCTTTATGACCCCATCATTGCCCTCTCTAGATGTTGCCCAGACATTCAATTCAACCCACTCATTCACACTACTAAAATTTGTTTCATTTTGTTTTCATTCTATTAGGCACTAACTTCACCTAAATGCATCCACATGCATACAACTGAAAAGATCTGAAAGTTTTTAATTTCTATCAAAGAAAATTTTTAATTTCACCTTCAAAAGTTGTGATTTATGAAAGTCTCGAAATAGTGAAAACTGTGATTATAAAAGTAACTAAAGTAACATTTAGGTGGTAAAATATATTACTGGAATATTCATAAAAAATTTCTTAAACTCAAAGAGTAATATGTTATTTTTCCTGAAATTTTAAATTTGTTACAATATTAATGACTTTATAAGAACAATATAATATTTTTTTTGATAATTTTTTATTTTATCTTGAGAATTTTATATTCTCGCCATCATGTAAACATGTTTTTTTTTAAACTTAATTAAAAAATACTTTAAGAAATCATAATCTAATGGAAATATTATTTGTAAAAAAAAAAGATAAATTTAAAGTAAAAAAAAAAAAAAAAGTCTTTCCGGATTTCAGGTATTTATAACAGTAAAATTTTCATTCTACCAAATACTTCCTCTAGTGAATAAGGGACTCGGTAAGCAAAATCTTAAATATTTGTCAATAAAAAAATTGAT
>NC_028355.1:18998600-19030157 GCF_000741045.1 Vigna radiata var. radiata | reverse complement strand
TTTAGTCCCTGCATGAAACATTGATGGCATTTCATCCTCTAAGTATGATAATTCTTATTATTAGTCCCTACAAACAGACTCCGTTAGTGTAAACAGTGATGTGACTAACGGCAGAACCACGTAGTCTTCCACCTTCACTCACCATTACTCACCATTGCTTGCCACGTTGACATTGGGATTTAAAAAATCTTCTTTGCACGTGAGTCTGAGATTAATTAGGGATCAATTAGGGTTAATTTAGGGCAAATTGGATTTTACGAATTGGGGAAAAGTTAGTTGTTTGAAAGATTATTCGAACTCCACCAACGATCTCGAAACACAGTTGTTTGAAAGATTAGTTGTTTGATCCAGCCGTGGTTCTGCCGGGGATCTAAAAAAGAAGCTTTCTTCATAAACCCTAACATCCTTTTTGCTTCTGTTACTTGAGGGCATCAATTCTACTGTTTTGCCTTGGAAACGCTTGAAATCGAGCAATTAAGGTGCCGGAAGAGGAAACCTTTCATTTTTCCTTTTCTTTTTCGGTGAACGTTTTTTTTTGGAAAAAGTAGGTATCTGTTGTGGAAAATGGGTCGTCGGCGAAAATAGAAAGTGCAGGGAATGAGACTAAATATGTTACCTTTTTTGTGTGTGAAAATTGTAGGGGGTGAGTTGTGTTCCTGTTGATAAAGATTTCTTACAGTTGGGTTTTTGTGTTTATCCTTTTAGGGGTTTGGAATGAAGTGTCGGGAATGGTTAGAAGGTTGATTGTTTAGCATTTAGGTGAGGAGATGGATTCTGCAAGGAGTTGGCTTCAGAAGTTCCAGCCTCGAGATAGAACCAGGGCTGCTGCGAAGAAGAAGGAGGAGGATACTATTGGAGGAAACGAGGATTTGAATGCGGCAGAGGATGAAGCAGTGCTTTCCAGTGTCACGAAACAGAAGGTGGCCGCAGCAAAGCAGTACATTGAAAATCATTACAAGGAGCAAATGAAGAGCCTTCAGGAGAGCAAATGAAGAGCCTTCAGGAGTGAAGGTGGAAGACTACGTGGTTCTACCGATAGCCACATCATTGTTTACACTAACGGAGTCTGTTTGTAGGGACTAATAATAAGAATTATCATACTTAGAGGATGAAATGCCATCAATGTTTCATGCAGGGACTAAAACCAAAAATCAGTGAAATTTTAGGGACTAAAAGCATATTTAACCCATATATATATATGTATATATATACTTTCTTAAATATTTAATTATTCAAATTTAAACTTGTATTTTAATTTTTTTTTCTTCATACAATAAGATATAAGAAAATACAATATCAAATCACAGTTCCTATGATAACTCTGGAAATAACTAAATGTCATTAATTATTCCTAAATAGCATTTTAAAAATCAATAAAATATAGATCACATATTTAAAAAATAGTAAATTGTTTTGTCTAAGTTTAATTTATTTAACTATAGAATAAATATAAATTTATTTTTAATATAAAAAATTGCAGTCTCTAAATCTTCAAGTTTGATTATAATTAATAGTTTCAATAAATACATGTGAGAATTACTAAATATTAAATATATTTAATTATCTTAATTAGTAACGAAATTTAAAAAAAAATATTATTAGGATTTTAATTTTTTTTCTTAATATACTATAAATAAACATGTTAATATAATTAATAAATTAATATAAAATCACCCACCTAAAAATCATAGCAGTTGGCACATGAAATACCAACTTTTATTTGGCCTCTCGATTAAATTTTTTTTAGTAAAATCATAATAATGAAAATAATCCTTTGTTTGTTTTCAACATATGTAGAGGTTTATAATAGAATAATGCTTTTATTATGTTTTAAATATTTACTTTTACTCAAAATCTATCGTATATTTAAGGTTTAATAATTTGGAACATCTCTATTTATGCATAATTATTTATGTTAAAATTTTTGATAAAGGAAACATTGGTTTAGCTAAATCTTAATCTCATGATGCTCTGGTTTTTTATGATGACAGCAAATGTATTGTTATGTGTTACATGTTCAAATCTTTATTGCGTATGATACATTGAAGAACATATGTATGTTGATTTTTATATATGTATGCATATTCACTGATTTTATACTTGATACATCGTTTGTGAATGCATAACATATGTTTGAGAAAAAAGAAAACCACATGCACTTTGTTGAACTTATATTGTGTGGCAAAACTGCAAGTTTTAAGTCGACTTCATTATGAAGTAAATCCATTAAAACTCGTGACTTTGCACAGATTTTCAAAAACAATGTTGTGAGTTATTTTTCAATGAAAAGATTTTCAAAACTGTTTTGAAGTGTTAAAGTCGACTACATGAGCAGGGAATTCGACTTAGTTAGTTAATGTTTTGAAATTTTGTTAATGTTGGTGATCTATAACGGCTATATTTCATTTGTTTGTTAAAGCATTAAATTCAAGTCAACGGAATTAAATGCATAATCAATTTGGTTGTTATGACTACTGGTAATTGTTTTAACTGTTATAATTGTCTGGTGACAGTCGACTACATTAGTGGCAAAGTCGACTACAGAAGCATCTAGTTTACAGAAAACTATAAATAGACGTGATTTTGTAATTCAAAAACACTTTGCTTGATCTAACAATTTCATCTGCTGTTTCAGATTGTGATCTTTGTGAAAACGCTCCAAGAACTCATTAAGAAGACAAAGGAGATTTTTCTTTGAAAAGTTTCTTTAGGACGAAGAAATTTGCGCTTACTGTTTGATCAAATTCTGCATTGTTGGTGTTCATCATATTGATCAAGACTTTTATCAATCTATTGAGATTGGACTGCCCTGTTGGGATTACAGGAAGAGAACTTGTGGAGTTTTGTACACTTTGAGGATTGTTCAAAGTGGGTTAAATATTGTAGAAGAGGAGATATCTTACTACAAATATTTGTGTTGCTGCCTATACTTTTAGCTAGAGGGTTAGAGAGATTGTCTATACTTTTTACGTGGAGGTTTCTATAGAAATCTTGTGTAAAAACCTTGACTAATATAGTGCATTGGCTTCCTGGTTGTGGAAGGACACTGGATGTAGGCATTGAGGCTGAACCAATAAAAAAACTTTGTGTTTGCTTTCTCTTTCCCTGAACTCTTTACTTTAAGTCGACTTTACATTTTGCCGGTTCAAAAACAATTATTTTCATACTTAATTTTGATACAAAACACACTCTTTATGACTTAGAAATTAGCTTGAAATCATGCAAATTGCTTTAGTTAGGTTAAAAGAGAGTCAAAGGTGGTTTTAGAGTATGCTTGGTTTTCCTTGTTTTGACATGGTTAGACGAGAATTGAATGATGGAGAATGAAGTAGGAAGGAGTTGGACTCAAGAAAGCATGAAAAAAGGTGCAAAGGAAGAATCGCAGTCACCGCTCAGCGTCAGTTTTGACACTGAGCGCCAACTTTGTGAAAAGAGCCACTGTTAGACGCTTAAGCGCCAACGCTGAGGGGAAAAGTTAGAGTCGCGCACACCGTTGAGCGTCAAATCCAACGCTGAGCGCTGGCCTTCTCAAAGACAGCACTGCCAAACGCCTGGGCGTGAACGCTGAGCGTCCCACTTGAGTGCCCCACCTACCACTGAGCGGTGAAACCAGCGTTGAGCGTTGTAGTTGGGCTTGGGCCTGTGTTTTGTAACTTTTCATAGATTATAAATAGATTTGTGCGACCCTTAGGTTATCTTTTGGCAGAGAAAGGACGCAGAAACACCCATTCTCACTCCTTGGAGGTGGATTTTGGTTGCGAAAGCTCCAATCATTCAATTCTAGGGTTAACTCTTTCATTCTTTCCAATCAATTCATATAGTTTCACCATGACAATGGTGAACTAAACCCTTTGTTGTTGGGAAACGATGTAATCCTTTTGAAACTCTCTTATATCGAAGTTCTTATTTTATTCATATACTTTAGTTATTAATAGTTTGAGTTATCTTCTCTATACTTCATGCTTGCATTGTTTAACTCATTCAATGTCATGATCATTGATTTTGTCGATATGGACACATGCGGGGAAATCTAGACATGAGGGGAATTCTCTTGATTATGAAATATTAAGTTTCTGTACACTGAAATGCATGACTAATTACTAGGGAGACTAAACATAGTAAACTAGTAATTGGGAGTAGGCTCTCTTCGCCGAGACATCGGGTTTAAAGTAATTTAGAAAGTTGCATGAACATTGATAACAAAGTTGAATTTAATAAGAATAGTAGATATAAGAGAGTGGATTAGGATGAAACCGTAAACCCCAGCAACATCATTCATTCATATCTTTATTTGTCAATTGATCAAGCTTTTGCATTTGCATGTTTGTTTTAGTTTTTGCATTACAAATTCTAAATTCAATCTTTATCAAGTCTTAAGAAATCAATTCACATAAACGATTAGGCCTAAGAGTCCCTTGGGAAATGATATTCAAACTTACTGTCTATTATTACTTGATACGATCTGGTACACTTGCTAGGGTGTTAACAAGTTTTTGGCATCGTTGTCGGAGACTCATTGGTTTAACTTTTCTAGTAGTTTGATTTTGACTAATTTTGACTTGATTTTTATTTTTTCTTTTATATTATTTTTATATTTTTATAAAAGTGCTTTTTAGGGTTTTTGTTTCTTGTGTATGCAGGAGGCAATTCACACTAGAAGCAAGAAAAATCAACCCTTTCTCAAAGGATTGAGTGAAAGGAGGGGGAAGAAAGTCAGAAGACCATATAGAGAACTATTCCCCCCTCCTAAATACTTCTTGCAACCCTCACAGGAGGCATCTACTCAGAATACAGAAGAGATGGCAGAAGAAGCTCTTAGACGCACTTTAGCAGACACATCTAATGTGGTTGACCCTCAACATTTTAATAGTATTGCCATGCCTAGGGACAACACATTAAACATGGTGATGAATCCTGCGTTGATACACTTGGTGCAGAGCACCCAGTTTAATGGACTGTCACATGAGAGTCCATATGATAATCTCACGACATTCAACAAGATATGCAACACAGTGAAGATCAGTGAAGTGTCAGATGACAGGATAAAACTTAGCTTGTTTCCTTTCTCATTGGGAAGCAATGCTAAGTTATGGCTGAATTCTTTTCCAGAAGGAATCTTTACAACCTGAGAGGCTGTGGTGCCTAATTTCCTGAATAAATACTTCTCACAGTCCAAAATCAACAAAGGAAAGTTGGAGATTTCTTCATTCAGAAAGGGCATGGAGGAAACTCTAGGTCAGACATAGGACAAATTCAAAGGTTTGAAAAGAAAGACGCCTATTGTTAAGCCCCTGACAAGTGTACCAAATTGCTATCAAGTAATATAAACGGTAAGACCGAGTATCGTTCTCCCAAATGAGTCTTAGGCCTTATCTTTCATGTAAATTGAGTGCATAAAACTTAAAAGAAGAAAAAGTTGTAGTGTTCATCCAAAAAGCCGCATTTAAACATGCAAATGCAAATTTGAATCAATTGGCAAATAGGAGATATGAATGAATGGAGTTGTTGGGGTTTACAATTTCATCCTTATCCACCCTCTTATATCTACTATTCTTATTAAATTCGCTTTATTATCAATGTCATGCAACTTTCTATTTTACTCTAAACACGATCTCTCGACGAAAAGAGCCTATTACCAATTACTAGTTTACCATCTCTAGTCTCCCTAGTTATTACCAATGCATTATAGTACAAAAGCTTAAAAGTAATTGATCGTCCTACCCCTATTTCTAGGCAGTAATTCATTATCAAGAGAATTCTAATCAATTCTAGATTTCCCCGTACGTCTCCGTATCGACAAAACCAAACATCATACTACCGAATGAGTTAAACGTTGTAAGCATTAAAGCACAGAAAAGAAAACCCAAACAATTGATAATAAAAGCATGTGAATATAATAAGAAGTTTGATACAATAGAGTTTCAAAAGGATTACATTGTTCCCCAACAACAAAGGGATTAGTTCACCATAGACATGGTGAAACTAGATGGAATTAATGGAAAAGATGAAAGTGTAAACCCTAGAATTAATAAATTGAAGCCTAAGAATCCAAGAAACCGCCTCCAAGGAGTGTAGAAGTGCTCTGGATGTCTTCTTCTACCAATGGATTACTCTGAAGGTCGCATTGGGCTATTTATAATGCAGAAAAGTAACAGAATTTCGGCCCAGGCCCATCATTTAGGCGCTCAGCACCCAGTTGACCGCTCAGTGGTGGGCCCTTTAATTGTAGACCGCTCAGCGGTGGAAAGTGACCGCTCAGCGCTAGCCCTCAAAGACACAGAACGCTTAGTGGCGTCGCTCAAGCGAGAAACAATGACCACCTCCTTGAGGCTGGCGCTTAACACTCAATTCAGCGCTGAGCGGTGGACCACACTCTTCTTTTGCTTCTTTTCTCATCCTTTATTGAGTCCAAGTCCATCCTTCTTTACTTCCATCCTTCAATTCTCATCAAATCTTGCAAAAACAATGTAAAACAAGCATAATATCTCTAAAAACCACTTTTGACTCTTCTATAACTAAACTTAAGAGTTTTACATGATTTTAAGCTCATTCTAAGCCATAAAGGGTGTGATTTGATATCAAATTTAAGTATAAAAATAACAGTTTTTAAACCGTTATCACCTGTACACGGTTTTGATGAGACAACATTGGTTCTCGCGTTCCTTGGAGGCCTTGGTACACAGTCCAAGCTTATGTTAGTGTTGACTCACTGGCAAGTGTACCAGATCGTGCAAGGTAAAGCTCGATATCGTTCTTCCCAAGAGACTCGAAAGGTGTTTATTATTCGTGTGAATCAAAATCGTAAGACATGTAAAGAAAGAATTAATTGTTGTGAATGCAAAGATAGAAAATAAACATGCAATGGGTTGATTCAATTGACGAAAAAGGCTATGGATGAATGGAGTTGTTGGGGGTTTACAATTTCATCTTATCTGCTCCCTCTTATCTACTCCTCTTGTTTAATGTGCTTGATTATCTAATTGTTATGCAAACTTTCTTGGCCTACCCTTAACCCGATCCCTCGGCAAAAAGAGCCTATTAGTAATTACCGGTTTGCTATCCCTAGCCTCCCCTAGCAATTAATAATGCATTAAGAACAGAAGCAAAACAATTAATCGTCCTACCCCCTATCCCTAGGTTGGTATTGCTTAATCAAGGAATTTCTCACCAGTTCATGACAGTACTATACATTCCCGTATCAATAGAGACAAACAACAGTTATCGAATNAGTTAAACGATAAAAGCATTAAGCGCAGATGAGAANCCAACNATTGANAATCAAAGCATATGAAGAATNATATAAATAAACAAGAGTTTCAATAAAAGAGAGTTTCAAAAGATTACATTGTTTCCCCCAACAACAAAAGGGTTTAGTTCACCATTGTCATGGTAAACCTAGATGAAAAATAATGGAAGAATGGTAAAGCAAACCCTAGATAAGATGAAAAGGAGCCTAAGCATCCAAGAGATCCTCTCCAGAAAGTGAAAATTAGGTCTGACCACCCTCTTCTGTCAAAAGAATGAATATGAAATCGTAACAGGGCTATTTATAGCTGAGGAGCGTCACTGAAAACAGGCCCAGGCGGTTTGCCTCTAATCGCGCCACCGCCCGGCGGTTTGCCTCTAATCGCAAATCCGTCCAACGCCCACGCCAGGTGCCTTCTCCTCGCCTTGGACCGCCCAACGGTGAATTTTGCCGCCGGGCGGTTTCTTGACTCTTCTTTTCTTTAATTTCTTCCTTAATCTTGAGTCTAAGACCTTCATCTTCAATCCCAATCTTCACTTTCATCAAAATCACTACAAAACAATGCAAAACAAGCATAATATCGCTAAAAACAGCTTTTGACTCTCGACTGACTCATTTATTGAGTTTTACTTGATTCTAAGCTCGTTCTAAGTCTTAAAGGGTGTAATTTGGTCTAAATTGACATATGAAAATAACTATTTTTCAACCGTTATCAGTTAGATGCCTCAGCTGGAGGTAGTATCAAGAGAAAGACTGTTGACGAGGCCTATGAGTTGATTGAAAGTATGGTTGCAAACGAGCATGAGAATCATAGTGAAAGGGCGTGACAGTTCAAAAGAGGGGAGTTCTCCAATTGCCCACTGAAGATGCATTACTAGCTCAAAATAAGCTCCTATCTCAACAACTGGATAACTTGTCAAAGATCATTGCTCAACTACCGAAGGAGATGAGGAATGTTTCAAAAGCTCAACAACAACTTTGTGATTTTTGTGGTGATCATATTAATGGTCAATGTGTCGTCCCTGAAGAGGCACAAAAAGAAGCGAATTATATGGGCAATCAGTTTCCATATCGCCAGGGTAACTTCAACCAAGGTAACTACAACCAAGGTTGGAAGAATTACCCAAGCATTGGGCAAAGCCAGAGTAATCAATATGGACAAACTAGAGGCCAATTTAACAGTCCACAACCACCATCGTTATGGCAATAGGTGGCTAGTTTGACTGAACATGTTAGAAGCTTTGATGAGAAATTTGAAAAATTCTTGAGGTGTATGACTCTCATTATAAGAGTCATGAAGCTAATTTCAGGAATTTGGAAATGCAAATTGGCTAGTTATCAAAAAGGGTGGAAGTCACAGAGAATAATCAATTTAGGGCTAATACTGAAGTTAACCCTAGAGAAGATTGTAAAGTTGTGAGCATAGTTGATGAAGGAGTGGAAAGAGAAGTTATTGAGCTAGAGAGTAGTGAGGTTGAGGATGAGAAGATGGAAGAAAAAAAATTTGAAAATGAAAAATTTGAAAAAGATAGTAATTATGGGCATTTTAGAGAAATTTTTAATCGAATGAAGATTATTATGCCTTTAAATGAAGCACTCCATCAACTTCCTGTCTATTCCAAGCACATAAAGTATTATCTTGGAGAAATTATAGATCTTGAAGAGGAAGACACTAAGAAACAAGAAAGTAGTATTCGCCCTTTGAAGAGGAAGCACCTTCCAAAAATGAAGGATCCAGGAAGTCTTACTATCCCATGTGCCATTGGAGATGTTAATGTAGGGAGAGCTTTACTTGATTCTGGGTCGGGTATTAATTTGATGCCCTTATCTATGCTGAAAAAGATTGGTGGACTAACATTGAAGCCAACCAATATTTCTGTGGTTGTGGTAGATGGATCCTCAAAGAGATCTTATGGTGTGGTGGAGGACGTGGTGATTCGTGTTGAACACCTTGAATTCTTGGTCAATTTTGTAGTGATGGAGATGAAGGCCGATGAGATGGTTTCGTTGATTCTTGTAAGGCCATTTATGAAAACAGCCAAAGTGGTCATAAGTATCCATGACAAGATGGTTATGTTAAAAGACCAAGAACACAAGTTGATTTATACTGCCTCTGAAGATAAGCTGACGCGAATACAAAAGAGGGCTAAATATAAAGTGTCAAAGAAAGATGCAGCAGTTGATGGGTCCAAATGTGCTAACAAAGGTAATAAATGCAATGTCATGCATGTATAGGAAGAGGAATATGTTGATAAAGGAGGCACAATCCACATTGACTTAGAGGATGCACCATTCCAGCTTGGTTCATAGGTGAGATACAAAAAGAAGAAGTGGTTGGTGAAAGGCCATAGAAAGAATGGAGTGATAGAAATTGAAGCTCTATACTCTAGGATAGTCAAGAGGGTGGACCAAAGGCAATTAATGAATTGGTGATGAAGACATCAACATGGAAGAGGAGACGTGAGCTTTATTGTGTCAAGCTAGTGACGTAAAAAGAGCGCTTACTAGGAGGCACCCTAGTAATCCAAGAACATTATTTTTCTTGTGCTTAAATTTTTAAATCTTGGTGATGTAATTATGAACAATTTTTAAAATTTTGTGTATTCGGTAGCTTCTACTGAGGGAAGCTAAAAATTTTATGTACTCACTGAAGGGTATAAGAAGGTACATCTAGTGAAGGATGTTGGAAAGATATGCACTTACTGATAAAACACTAGGTATGAATGCCAATCATACGAGTCTGCTTCAGATGTGAAATTAGTTTCTGTGATAGAAAATCACAAGTTCAAGCAAGAACCTACATACCGTATTCGAGTAACAACTGTCTTCAAAATTGTTCTGACAAACGGGAAAAGTTTAGGGGACAATCCTCTCCAACGTACCCAAAAGATGAGCCAAATAAAAATCAAATGATATTTTTTTTACAATTTTTTAGAGTAAATTATTCTGGAGCTGGTTCGAGTTTGTAGGGTTGACGATGGTGAAAGACACCAAGTCCGAACTCTTGCGGCGCAAGCGGTGGATCTACCTTCATCCTCATCCCATGAACACCATTCTCCACCATCGCCTCAGGCTAAGTTCGAACCCATGATTTCTCCACCTCCCAGATCTACCACATCTTCTACCAAGCCCCCGAGCTCTTGGTATGCGACCCCACCAAAAGGCTTCTCCCCAAAGTCCAATTCTTAGCCTCTAAAGGCGCTTCTCCTCCGACACCATTCTCATCGTCTCCAAGACCGCCTGTGTCATTCATTACGGTCTCAACAACCATACATTTCCATCTTTGAACTGATCCGAACATTCTTGTCATCCGACCTAAATGCCCTCACTATGTTCACTATGACCACCTCCATCAACATTCAGACACCCTTTTAATTGTGAATTCTCTCAAATTAGGTCAAATTAGGGATTTAAGGAAATCCCATACTTTTCTTTTATAATAGGCAATCAGGTATACAAAGAAGAAGTTGAAGAAGAATCAATAGCATAAGAAGGTGGCGTCAACGACACAAGCGTGAGATCCATGGAGGTGGCCATGGAGGATCTACCGAGGAAGAGGAAGAGAAGTTGCCTTTCTCTTTTGCTTTTTCATTTGATTAAATTTAACTTATTTAAAACTATAAATAAAAAAAAAATATCCACCTAAGGCAATCAAACTCTGCTTAGTAATAAAAAATTACTCCGTCAGCAAGTCACAACACAAAATTTTTAACGTCGTCCAACCTACTTAACGGCAAAGTCCAAATTGAGTCAATTTTTCACAAAATGGGACCTAATTGAGATTAACTAAAATACAATGACCTATTTGAGACAATTATCCACAAATAGGGATATTCAAAATGATTTAACATATATCTAATTATATTTATTCTATATAATTGAAAGTATTTTTATTGTATATTAACATAAACTAAAATATTTTATAACATTTTTATACAATATTATGTTTTTATTTTGATGAAAAATCATGAATATATACCTATTATATAATTATAATATTATAAAAACAATAAAGAAATTTATTACTGAATTTTATGCTCATTGTTTATAATTCCGACAAAGATTTTAGTAACATTTTTTATTTTAATAATTTTTATAAGAATTATTTTCAACTTTTACTTTTATTTTGTACTTGTATTTATTGTAGTTTTACTATAATAAAATAACGGATACACTTTCACACCCCACGAGTTTCCGTGTTATTTCATAAGACTTTAATTTTATAGACATCAATCAGGATTGGGCGCATTAAATATTTGATTAAAATAAAAAATAAAATATTTATAAATAAAATAACTGAAGGGTTATAATATTCTTTATGTTTATTTGCATTTTCAACCGCATAATAAATATTTTTTCGGTCTTTTATATATATTTTTTAAATATTTTAAAAGGTAGTTGAAAATGTTGAGAAAAGGTAAACACTGAGGATAAAATACTCGTTGCGCTTACTGGTCAGAAAAATCAAACTTGCTCCAAGTTGGAAGTCTTTTTATAATAATTGCAAACTGTTTCTCACATAGATCTTGAAATATCTAAAAATAAATTATAGAGGTGGGAAAAGCAAGGCATAGCAACTATAAATGAAGTTTCTCATATGTTGGTCTTGGTCGTGGTCTCCGAGTTGTTTAATAAACTTGTACAAAAAATAAGTTGAGTAATAAAAGCACGTTGGTTAACCTTAACCTTAATCACAACCTCAAATCATTTGTAACCTTCAACCAAGACCAACTCTCTGTGTTTCCACTTTCTGCTTCTTCAACTTCCTTTCTCGATCCATTCTTTGGAACCAACACCGAACCAAATCTAGAAGCCTCTCCGGTTTGAAAAATGCCCGGTGTCCGGTTCCACTTCTAGCTTTTCATTCCTCTGGTTCAATACCATGACACCTGGTAAACGTGTCTTTTCGTTTTCTTAATTGTGTTTTCTTTAGGAAAAGAAAAAGAAACTGGAAATTGGGATGTTTAATGTTTTGGAGCGTGTACGGCTGAATTAATGAGTTTGACTTGGTTTGTTTGTATAGTTGAAATGATCCACATCACTTGTGACTTGGTGTGTGTGTGTGTACGCGCATTTTGTTTAGTTTTCTGTCATTTCTTCTTTCAATTGAGACTGTGTGCTTTGGAATCTATTGTTATTTGTTTGGAATCCGTGAAAAATAAACACTCGCAGTTACACTAAAGCATTTTAGTATATTCTATGTAACATGCTTTTAGCATTTTGATTTAATTTAATAGATTTTTTTTGCTGCCCCTAACTCATTTTTCTTCGGATTGAAATGGAATATTGGAGTAATTGATTGGTGCTGGGCAGATAAGAAAAATTTAAGTTGTTAGTTGCATATGAAGTTCTTATTAATGGTTAAACATGTCGCCGTGTTATCTAATTCATCTGCGCTAAGGTAGAAAAGAAAACGATGGTGATGATGACGAGGATAGAAAGGTTTATAACTTATTTGACTTATTTATTGTTGTTCTTTCAGGTTACGAATACGATATTAATGATCTGCATCAAGAAGCTCAAGCCAGATGGCTGAAGCCAGCAGAAGTGATGTACATTTTACAGAATCATGAAAAGTTCCAGCTCACCCAAGAGCCCCCGCAACAGCCAACCAGTAACAGCCGTCTTCCCTTTTTCTGATTGATTGTAGAAATAAGAAAAACTGACAACCTTTGTCATTCTTGTTTGTTTATTCAGAATGACTTATAATGTGCTGAATGCCAACATTATCATTTGATCTACTTAACAGGTGGATCCCTGTTTCTGTTTAACAAAAGAGTCCTTCGTTTCTTCCGGAAAGATGGTCATAACTGGCGCAAGAAAAGAGATGGAAGAACTGTGGGAGAAGCACACGAACGGCTCAAGGTGTGTAGCTACTTACTAGTGTATGTGCTATTGTGTTTATTAGATTTCCATGAAAAAGGAACACTTATTATTAGCAAGTGTCTAGAGGGGCTCTCAGTTGCAGCAATGCAGCCATAAATCTGTTTGTAAGAGGGAGGCAAGATTTCTTGAATTGTTTGAAAAAGTATATTCAAAACTTCGAATAGATGTCTCAAGCAGATGACTAGTGGCAGATGATATTATTTAAAAGTATTTAATAGTCCTTATTAGGAGTTTCATTTTCAATTGTATTAGACAAGTTTCTTCATAAATACTTCTAGGAAATAAAATAAGAAGAAAGAAATGAAATGAGCTTCTCCATAAATTCAAATTATCTTCACAAGTTAAAAATAAGAATTTAGAGAAGTCATATGAAAGAGTTTCTGCAAATTAGCTATGTATTAACTAATTTTAGCTCATGAAGAAACTCATTTCAAATTTTCTTCGTATATTTTTCTCCTATAAGTGTTTCTAGAGAAGCTTGTCCAAACAAGCTGTCCTATTTTATGCTTCTAAGATGCTTTTGGAAACAATAATGAATGATTTTGTCTATCAGTTATTCTTTCTGTCTCTCTCTCTTTATACACACACACACATATATATTACATATAACTGATATTTGTTCAAGGACACTTTTTAGTATGTTTTCTGAACATTGTTTCCTTACTATTACTATATTGATGAGTTTAGGTCGCCATTTTTATTTCATGGTATTTCATATACTGATTTCTTCACTTGAAATGTTTTAATAATCTGCATGTATAGGTTGGAAATGTTGAAGCCTTAAATTGTTACTATGCACATGGAGAGCAGACACCTAGTTTCCAGAGGCGGAGCTATTGGATGTTGGATCCGTGAGTAAATTTTAGTTATAATCTAACTGCATATCCCTCAAAATTACTATTATGCTTGTCACAAAATGTAGGATCCTTTAAACAAACACGCAATATTCAGGAAAAAAATCCTCCTTGAGGTTAACTAAACTTTAAATGAATTGCAAAGATTAAATAGCCTAGACTTTGAAACAAAATCAGCTTTTGATGTTCATAACTATTTGAGATATGCTTTTATATTTTTTACTGTAGTAGTTGTTCGTAATCACCCTTGATATTGTTTCATGGCAGGGAATATGAGCATATTGTTCTTGTGCATTATAGAAACACAAGTGAGGTGAGTCTCCAACATCTGATACCAGATAAACATGATAATGATACTTGTACCCTTGTGCATAGTGTCCCTCCAGAAAAATTTGGGAACCCTTTTGTTCAAGATCTGTCTTACCTGTTTCTGATTAGTTATTTTTCTTACACTTTTCCTCCCTTTTTACTTTGTCTTGTGAAGCTCAAATAATTTGGTTTATTTTCCTATTTCAAGCAATTTCAAACATTTTTCTTGTATTCTTAAATATTTACTTTCTGTAGATGGCTCATGCATTTGTCCATGTGCTGTTTTGTATTTCTTGTTTAAGTGGTACTTATAGAAAGGGGAATAATGAGAAGGTGTTGAAAGTTTATTATAGAAGGAAATTTAAAAATTAATTAGCCGTTAGCAGCTGCTACAGGAAGGGGGCAGCGACTTTCTTTTAGGAAGTCTATATATTCTTTTCTTATGTGGTAGATGGGAGGGAGCATAGTAGTTTTGTACAGGGAATGCCCTGTGTGAAAGGAAGTATTTTCATTTTTAACCTGTGTTAAGAAGTTTACTGAAAATTAATACAGTTTTGAAGAACTGCCACTACAATCTCTCTCGGGCGTTTTACCTTCTTTTGAAGTTTACTGAAAATTAATACAGTAAAATAAAGCATACTAGACATAAGAGAAATAAAGGAACCGCTCAGCAAACAGAGGAAGAAGATTGCAGACTTGAGATCAAACATGACTCTAGTAAAAGAAATCATACTAGATATGAGAGAAATAAAGGAAGTGCTTCTTGAAATCAAGGAAAGAAAGAAACTGTCAAATGGAGGCGAAAATTCAATCAATAGGGAGGAGAAAAGAGAAGAGGAGGATATTGCCAATGATGGATTTAATAAAGATGAGAAAGAACCAGTAGAAAATAATATTGAAATTTATTATTTAGAATTGATTGAAAATACATTCTCATATCCTCTATTTGTAACAATCTAATTCTCCTAGAAAAGGAAATAGAGAAACTAGGAAACAAAATAAAATAAAAGATTGTATGACTACTTTCTCTAATTAGGAAGATTCTAAATAAATCTTCTCTAATTACAACAGAACCATTTCACCCTTGGTTCAAAAGGGTGGAGTTGCCCATGTTTGAGGGAATTGATCCATTAGGATGGATAACTCAAGCTGGAAGATTTTTTGAGGTACAAAATAGCTCTCAAACTAAAAGATTGTGCTTGGCCCTTAACAACATGGAGGGAAACTCTAGCTACTAGCAAGTTTTGGTGCCATAAGATCGAGAATCCATCTTGGGAGGAATTTGTGCTGTAATGAGTAGAAGATCTGGAGGCAGAGAGCTGTATTGTTTCTGAAAGGCAGTTGGAATATTTCAAAGGGAGGAGTGCCTTAGGTCCAAAAGCATACTATGGCTCAACATCATGATGTAGTATTTGGTACAAAAAACATGTTGCTGATGATTATGCTAAATGACTTTTGAATAGGTTATACAAAGGCTGGGAAAGTTGTTGCAAAATCACTTGCTTGTTTGACAGACGGAGCAACCAAAACGGAATGTAAGAACCCACACATTAAATTTTAACAATGTCCATTTCTGGATATAAGTTACTGTCCTGCATCATAAGTCAACTTCTCCAATGGGAAAAACCTAGTGGTTGTTGTTTACCTGGAATGGCATAGAGAGGATATCATAAGGATTCCTGTTGTCAATGAAAATGTTGGTGTTCAGGATTCCAGTGGGAAAAAGGTCCAATGTCAACTAGTGCCAATACCCTGACGTTTTTCTCAGTTTAAGAAACTATCACAGTGGCATACTTGGTAGGGTCTCCAACTGTGAAACCCAAATACTGACTTGCTTTTCCAACAATCCAACAGATGTTCCCCCAATTGGTTTTAGCACTTACTATGTATCATATGCCAAAGGTGAAGCTACGATTTTGGATGGAGATCCTGCTTACACGTCAAAGAATGGGAGATAATTACAGTGGATCTAGAAAACTTGAAATTAATTTATTCTATGAAGGAAGGAAGCTTACTAAATACATCAACAACAGAAGAAAGGTTGAAGAATCCCTAGAGCAAGCATAAATTTTATGCTGACAGGATTTGATGGAATTAGTTAGGCATCTGGTGCATATATTTTTAGACCTGATGGTTTGCCATCTCCCATCAATTCCAAAAGGAAGTCTCCTCTCAGTTTTCCAAGCACTAATTGTGCATGAAGTGCATCAGCAGATCGGTTAATGGATGTACTAGAGTTTTAGATTGTACAACAGTAAAAATCATGCTGAAGTTGAGATTATTGTTGGACCTATACACATTGTTGAAACTGAGATTAGAACAAATTTGGCAAGCCACAAAACCTTCTGTACACCCTCCAATGTCTCTAATTTCAATGAACGTGTTTGAGACTACAGAAAAGACTGGCAATTGGAAATGAATCAACCTGTTGGAAATTATTACCCTATCAACTTTGGGATTTACCTGAAAGACAAAAGCAAAGAGTTTTCTATTTTGGTAGATAGAGTTGTTGGGAGCTCCAACATCATAGATGGACAATTGGAACTAATGATCCATAGGAGATTACTTAAGGATGATTCTAGAGGTGTTGCAGAGGCACTGAATGAAACAGTTTGCATCCATAATAAGTGCTTGGGAAATACTATTTTAGAATTGATCATGTAGGAGAGGGTGCTAGATGGCATCGATCATTGGGTTAAGAGATATATTCATCCTTTCTTTTAGCTTGCGATCAATTTCCAAAATTCAACCTTGAAGACAAGGTTGTTCCAGTAGAGGCAAGTAATGATAGAAAAGTGGAATAATAAGGTGTGGAAAGTTTACTATAGAAAGAAGTTTAAAAATTAGTTAGCTATTAACAGATGTTGCGGGAAGGGGGTTGAAACTTTCTTTTAGGATGTTATAACCCTTTGTTCAGAATAGTTTTATGTTAGTTGATTTGCAACAAATTTGTTGTTATTTGGGGTTATAAAAACCCCAGTTTGTAATAATAAAAACAAGAAAGAAGTATTCTAATAGTTTGTGTTGAGTGTGCAATGCTGCCTGACTTCCGGTAGTATAATTGTGAATGTGTGTCGATGTATTGCTGTAAGGAATAGTGGCAGTGGAAAGAAGTGGTTACTGGGTAGCAGTTACGTGAAGAGGTGGAAGAGGTGAGAAAGAATATTACAATTGGTATCAACTAGCCGGGGATGATAGTGACCAACAAGGAATTGGAGAGCAGGATAGACTTTTTGGAAAAATGGTGGCAGAAGTCAAAGAGTCCCAAGAAGCTACTGAGAAATCTTTGTGTGGGCTACAACAAGTTGTTGAAAGACTGATCTCTTCGATGGCAGCCATGAATACTGCCAAGCAAATTGATCTTCCGCCTGTAGCACATCAAGAATCTTTTCATTGTTCTGCTGTTCTTGCTAGAACCCATTTACACTTTCCCAGTTTTGATGGGACAAACTTCAGAGATTGGCATGCTAAAGCAGAACAGCTTTTTGAATTCGAAGGAACCCAGTTCAACAGAGAGCTCGACTACTGTTGCTCTCAATGGAAGGCAAAGCCTTTGCTTGGCAGAGACATTATGTTAAAACATTTGATTTTAACCGACAATCTTGGAAAAAAATTCTGCAGGATGTGGGAATAGGTTTGATGATGGTATTTTTGATGATCCAGTGTCTGGATTGGCTTCTTTGAAATACGAAACTTCTTTAACTGAATTTAGAAAACTTTGATACTCTTTTAGCTAGAGTAATAATTTTGAAGAACTTGCTTTAATTCTTTTTCTTTCCAGATTAAAATTGGAATTCAAAAAGTTTATATGTCTTCATAGGCCACAATCCATTCAAGAAGCAGTTCGGTTGGCTCGCTTCCAAGAAGAAGTCTTACAAGAATTAACTAAGAAGTTGCAGGGACCGTCTTCGAGAATTGTGGATGATTCAGGCAGACCTCCCGGGATTGTACTCAATGCTTCAACTTCTTTGTGGTTCTCTTTCCATCAATTGATTCGTACTGCTGCTACAAAAAGTAATACTAGGACTTGAGGTCAAGTCCTGTGTGTAGGGGTGGAAATTTGTTATAACCCTTTGTTTAGAATAGTTTTCTGTTAGTTGATTTGTAACAAATCTGTTGTTATTTGGGGTTATAAAATCCCTGGCCATTGATAATGATAACAAGAAAGAAATATTCTAATAGTTTGTGTGTTGAGTGTGCAATGCTGCCTGAGTTCCGGAGTATAATCGTGAGTGTGTGGGGTTGAATTGCTGTAAGAAACAATGGTAGTGGAAAAAAAGTGGTGACTAGGTACCAGTTACGTGAAGAGGTGAGAAAGATTATTGCATAGGATTCTTTTCATGTGGTTGATGGGAGGGAGGATAGTTGCTTTGTGACAGGGAATGCCCTGTGTAGGGAAGTATTTTCCTTTGTAAACCTTTGTTAGGAAGTTTACTGAAATTAATACAGTTTTGAGGGACTGCCCATACAATTTCTCTCCTGCATTTTGTCTTCTTTTGAAGGTTCCGAACAAGTACTCTGATTCTTTTGGTTACCATTAATATTACTTCAGTGTTTTAATTCTCTCATTTTCTATTTTCAAACTTCTTTCTTAAAAGTACATTTATGCTTCCAAAGTGGCATATGTTCATTTAATAATGAATTTAATTTGTATGATCTGATAGTGTAAAAGTTTTTTACATTATCATCTAATCACAGATTGTCATGAATGAGAAAAATTGTTGATTTTTGTAATAATTACTTAAAGGTAATATCTAGGGTTATTTCTAATTGATTGGTGGTGTAAAATGTAAAATTCTTTATATTGATAGTTCATGAAACTTTGACTCTTTAATAATTACTCTGCAAAACAATTCAACTATCAATTAAAGCCATTCCCCGAGCATTCTCTTATCTTCCTGAAACTTTTTCTATTTCCTAAGTTTATGAGCATGCCTTAATCTCCTTAAACTACCAGAATTTACCAACATGAAGGGCTGCATCTCACCTCCCCTATCCTAAGTTTAAGACCAAATGCACTTTGGATAACTTTTTCCTACTTACAAATCCTTGGTATTTAATTCTTTCTAAGATAAGGGAAATTGATATAAGAAGAGTCAGTGATTATTCCAAGATTTGCATTGTGGTATTGCTTTTATGCACTAATTCTTTCCTTTTCTCAAATGAAGATATTCTTAAATCTTCTTACGAATCATATGTGGTATTATTTCATCATATTCTTTTATTCAGCTTGTGCATCGTGACATTGTTGTGCAGCCCATCTTCAAGTTTTGCTTTAACGTATGCACTCGTGTTATAGGGAAGACTCAGTTCTGGAGCTGGGGCACAATTGTCACCAAGTTCCTCTTCTGCATTTAGTCAGAGTCCTAGCCCTTATTCTAATCAGAATCCAGGGTCAACATCCATACTCGTTGATTCATATGAACCTAATCAGAGTTTCTCCAGTCCTGGAACTACAGAAGTTACGTCTGATATATTCACTCTGAACAATAAAATGGATCACATGGATGGAACCGATGCAGAATCAGGAACCTCATCTGAGCTTGAAGTTACTCAAGCTTTGCGTCGACTGGAGGTACAATTAAGTTTGAATGAGGAAAGCTTTGAAGATATTGCTCCCTTCTGCAATAAGCATGAAACTGCCCACGTTTCAAACCCTCTGGACAATCAAAGGGTGATCAGCAATCAAGAGCAATCTGCTGCTTTCTCTGGACCTGTTAATCAAGGGCTATTTTATGATGAATATAATGGAAGACAAGGTAAAACAAACTTGAGCTGTTGAGAACACATTGTTTAAATTAGTGAAATATCTGAATGCATAATTTAACCTGTTTGCATACATCGTCTTCTACTTATGTAGAACTGCTTGCTTCTTGCCTTGCTAATTTTCTGTAATTTGTTGGTGGAAATTTATAGCATGCCTTGACCATCTTGTTTTGTGTATCTGTTTAACTGTTTAATTTTCTCATCAAAACCTAATTCCCCTATGAATGTTAATAGAATTGGATTCTTATGAGAGCTATATAACCATAAAAAGATGGCTCCAAAAAATCTACTCACATTTAGGTTTCTTTGAAATTGACATTACTCCAGTAGACTTTATAAAAATATAAAAAATGTGGAATAGGCTATAAATGTTTGATTGGAAAATTCCATACGTTACATTAGTATGATTGTTTTTTTTTCCATTTTTGTGGTTGATAAAGAAAATAAAACAATTGTAGTAGTCTTGATAAATTGTGTGTTGCTGACGAGTACTTGAGTAAACTTCTACTAATAACAAGAAAAGGTTGTGTTGTTATTTTAAAAGAGGCTGCAGAGATCATAACACAGCATACTGACACTATGGTGATGGCCAACCTGAATTAAGATTCATTTAAACAAGGAAAAATACTACGTTTTTTGAAAAATTCAAGGAAAAACGCTGAAACAGCTTCAAAATATACTTAGACAGTAGATTGGGAGCTCAAAATTAGTCTCAAAAAGGGTAATCCGGGTTTCAAATGTGTAACAAGAGACTCGAAAGGAGCTTTCTGTTGATACCAAATGGGCCTTTTTAATAACACCTTTATCAAAAGTTATGGTTGTTTAAAGCTCACTTGCCTGTTCAGAATCTAAAGGTTGTATATTTTGGTTTTTGACATACTTCTCAGTCGATCCTATGTTATTATTTGTGGTCAGAAGTCTTTGTATGACGTTATTATGGTTTTTGCTCTGCCCAGTTTTTCCTTGTAAATTAGTATTTCATCCGATCAAGCCCTTCATTTATAACTTTAATATTTCAAATTTCAACTGAAATTCAGCTCCTTGTAGTTTTGTTTTATCCTCTTCATTGTGGAAACATCACCTAGTAAGAGGGCAAGGTAAAAGATGCTAAAAGTGTTTATTTTTACAGGTGATGGAAGTCAATGCTATCATGAACTAATAGACCATGGTTACCCAGATGAAAATGAAGAGGCTTTATGGACAGGGGTGCTGGAATCGTGCAAGTCCTCAACTGCTGTCAAGTTACCACCGGAAAATGTATACATGGCAGCTGAAAATGTAAGTGTTTCTTGGACTTCATAAAATTTATATGATTTTGAAATTTATGTTTGTTCAGATGTTGAAAGATTCTCTTGTGTTTATGCAATTCTTAAATTTTTTTCTTAAAGCAGGAAAATTCAGTATCTTTTTCGAGAAGGGTACAAGTACCAGTTTCCAAACAGGAAGAGAATCACTGGCTCAACTTCAACAGTGATAATTCTCAAAGCTGTATGATATAATTTCACCGTTTTGAATTTACTATTTTTGGTATAAGATTTTGGTGTTTCTTCAACTTCTGATTCCCCACCATGTTAGCAGCCGTTTTCTCACCACCTCAAGGGGTTGATGATGTCAAATTTCCTGCATATTCTTCTGTGGTGGAAACACGAGTAACTAATTCTGGCTACTATGAAACATTGTTTGACCAAAGCCAAATTATAGCACCTCTAGATGCAGATTCAAGCTTGACTATTGCACAAAAACAGAAATTTACCATTAAGACATTCTCCCCAGAATGGGGTTATGCCACTGAGACCACAAAGGTTAGTGCCTTCAAAGCCCAACTCCTTGCATCCCCAATGCAACGAATTATTACTCTTTGCATTAGTTTCATCTTCTAAACAATGAAGTGAAAGTGCTCATTCATTTGGTTAATAACTATTGGTCTTGTACCATACCTCGGCTCCAGAAGAGTTTTAAAATATATTCTTAACTCTGTTAAAATCTATATGAAATTCTTGTGGTAGTGATAGTGTAAAGCAATTATATATAAAACTCGGTCTATATATAAATAATTAGGCTAGAGAAATGTTGATCAAGCATGTGTCTTTGTACACTTAGGACTTAATAAGCCGAGTATCTCTTTTTGTCTTTCAGCTTTCTTATCTTGATGTTATATTTTGTGTTGATTTTGTCCAAACTGGATTCCTAAAGCTCCATACTATATGCGTAGGTCATCATTGTTGGGTCTTTTCTGTGTCATCCATCAGATTCTACCTGGGCATGCATGCTTGGTGATGTTGAAGTTCCTGTTCAGATAATTCATGATGGTGTAATCTGTTTTGAAGCTCCTCCTCACCTTCCTAAAAAGGTTACACTGTGCATTACTTCCGGAAACCGGGAGTCCTGCAGTGAAGTCAGAGAGTTTGAATACCGTGATAAGACTTATAGTTGCACCCAATGTAATCAATCAAAAACAGAAGCCACTAGAAGTCCTGAAGAGCTGTTATTACTTGTTAGATTAGGACAGATGCTTCTTTCTACATCAACAATAAAGAACGACCACATAGAACCCGGAATTCCTCTCATAAAACAGAAAGCTGATGATGATTCATGGAGCCATATTATAGAGACTCTTCTAGTTGGCAGTGGAACATCGACTAGTATTACTGATTGGCTTCTTGAAGAGCTTCTAAAGGATAAGCTTCAACAGTGGCTTTCTTACAGATCTCAGGAAAGAGATGAAGAGACAGGCTGCTCTTTGTCCAAGAAAGAGCAAGGCATTATTCACATGGTTGCTGGATTGGGTTTTGAGTGGGCCTTGAACCCTATTCTTAGTTGTGGAGTTAACATAAATTTCCGTGACATCAATGGGTGGACTGCCCTTCATTGGGCTGCCCGTTTCGGAAGGTAATGGAAATCTAGAGGCCTTGCTACTTTGTTATTAACTGATTATTTAGCTTTGGTGAAATATGTTGATACTACTGTAACAAAGATAGGGAAAACATGCATTCTTAAAAGTTTTGGGCAAACAACACGTTCTTGGTAAAATCTGTGGATAAATTTTTAATTTTCTTTCCTTGGGAGAATAGAAAACAGATGGAAGGAAAGATAACAAGGACAAAGGAGAATAAATTATCTGATCTCTTATTGACGGCATAAAGCACTAAATGCAAGGAAAAATATATGATAAGTTTATAGGTACCCAAACTTTATTATATCCCAAAGAACTCCATGACGGGTTCTTGGATGATCTTGCAAAGAGACCGACAGTTTGATCTGCACCAGAAAGTAGAACAGGCACACACAACACCAGGTCTTTTGAGAGGACCTGTCTCTCCCTTCCCTTTGTCTATCAAACAACACAAACTGCAGAAAACAATCCCCCAAACAGACTTTATAATAATCTGACACACAACAAACCCACCACACAGACAGCTGTCACTCTTATTCTTTCTAATATATACTTCCCCCTAACCTATCAATACCCTTCCATGAAGTTTCACCTTGTCCTCAAGGTGAAAAAGCAGGAAACTTAGTATTGATAGCTGTAGCAGTTTCCTAACTGTTTTCAATCTGGAAATTCTTTATGAATCCAGGTAGCAAATTCCCCTAACTCTTGAATTTCCTCTTCTGAAATAAGCAGCATATGGAGCTGTGTATTTTTGCAAGTATGATTAGGCCCAAACTTCTCATTGCATCTGAAATATAAGCCCATTTTTATCTTATCTTGCAATTCTTCTTGGGACAATTTCCTAAACAATGCCCCTCTTTGTTGAGTCCTAGCAGGAGAACTAAGATGGTGCTCAAAGAGCCATTGCTCTCTCCACTTCCTCTGTTGGAGTTGGTACAGCCCACTGAATTTCCCCCTTCCTTTGAGTAACTAAGAGTAGGTGACAACTGTTTGTAGGTGTTACTTTAGAGCTCCACAGCAGGAGATTTTCCCTTGCTGGTGACTCTAACGTTTTCTTCCACCATTTGAGCCTTCAACATTAAGTCAACAAGATTCTTGGGCTCATACAGCTTAACCTCAGCCTTTATTTCTTCCTTCAAACTATTCAAGAATGTGCCAATCACATAATTTCAAGAACCTTGCATATTGTTCAGACTGTTTGTAGAGATATTATATTTAGTTTATATTGTGTTTATGTTAATTAGGGAAACATAGTACCTATATGTTTATTAGGGAAACATTGTTCTTATTTTATTTTATTTTATTCTTACATATTCATTTGTATTTGGGCTTAGCCCATATTTCTTCTATTATAAATAGAGAACCCTATGTGTATGCAAAGACACACAAGGGAAATTTCTCCTCATCTCTACACTATTTCATATGGTATCTAGAGCTTAGGTTTTGATCCAGCCTCTTCCACGGTCGCAGCCTCTGCCACCGCCACCGGAGCCGCCGCCGTTGCCGGAGCAGTTGCCGAAACCTCGCCGGAGAAGTCACCGGAGCCTCGCCGGAGCCGCCACCGGAGTTCCAGAATTGACCGGTGACCACTCCATCCGAATCGCCTCCTTGCCCTCTTTCTGGATCTGTGGTCATTGCGTTAATCGGAGCATGTTGAATTTTTAGGATTTGTCCCTCTCCATGGCGTCTTCCTCGTCTACAACCACCTCTGTTAGTGCCTCATCTTCTTCTGCTGGTGCCTCATCTGATTCCCCAATATACACCAATTATGTGAATGTACACTTGTCCATTGACAAGTTAGATGGCACGAATTATGCAACATGGGCGTCCGACATCAAACTTTGGTTGAAGAGTCAGGGGTATGTAGATCACCTTACTAAAAATGTGACTAGTACTACCACAGAGGACACTTCCCGCTGGATGAAAATTGATGCCCAATTATGCATCGTCATAAAGTCCACCATTCACTCTTCTCTGAAACAAATGTTTCGATCATATGGGCACAAGCGAAGTTATTATACACGAATGACACCCAGCGTCTTTATGGTGTTTGTCAGGATCTATTCACTATTATTGGTCCACGCAATCCTGGTCCCATGGCAGAATATTTGGGTAAAGTTCATGCCCTCCTTCATGATTTTAATGAGCTATTACCTCTTGCTTCCACTCCTGCCGAAGAACTGGAACAACGATTAAAGTTCTTCATGCTGTTGGCATTATATGGACTCTCTGATGATTCCTCCCATGTCCGTGATCAGATTTTGGGTTCTCCTATCATACCCAACTTTACTTCTACTTGTTCTGCTCTTTTGCGTATTCCGAGCAAACCAATCATTGAAACATCTCCTCATATTGATGATTCCTCTGTTATGGCTGCCCAACGTGATGATAAAAGTCGGTCTCGCAAGCCAGGTAAAGGACGACCAAAATGTGACCACTGTGGCAAGCTAGGCCACATAATTGATAAATGTTATGCGCTTCATGGACATCCTCCTCGATCTGCAGCAATGACTAATTCTGATTCACCTCCTCGGCATGCAGACCATCCTACTTCATCAAATACTGTAGATAACCCTGCAGTCTTCAACGAATTTCTCAGATGGTATGAGGATCGTCAGCAATCTAGTTCCACTACATCTGCATCTGTTGCACGCACAGGTACACCTTTTGTTGGTTTGACTCACTCCCTCGAATCTTGGGTCCTTGACTCAGGCGCCACCGATCGTATAACTGGTAACAAGTCCTTGTTTTCTTCCTTGTCATGTTCGGATAATTTACCCTCGGTAACAATGGCTGATGGGTCTAGAGTCTCATCTCATGGTATTGATACTGTTCATATTTTTCCGTCCATATCCATTGATCATGTACTCTATGTCCCTAGGTCTCCTTTCAATTTATTGTCCGTCAGTCGTCTAACTCATGCCCTTAATTGTGTTATTTCATTTACTAAAGATTCTGTTTGTTTGCAGGATCGGAGTTCGAAACACATGATTGGCACAGGATGTGAGTCTCATGGCCTATATCTTCTCCGCCCTTCTCCACATGTTGGCGTCATCATGGAGTCACCATCCCTTCTTCATGCTCAGTTAGGTCATCCCAGTCTTGCCAAACTACAGCAGCTTGTTCCGAGTTTGTCGAAGTTATCCTACTTGTCGTGTGAGTCTTGTCAGTTAGAAAAGCATACTCGTAGTTCCTTTCCTCGTAGTGTTTCATAACGAGCATCGTCACCTTTTTCATTAGTTCATTTTGATATTTGGGGACCTAGTCGTGTTAAGTTCACTTTAGGATTTCAGTATTTTGTTACTTTTATTGATGATTACTCCAGATGTACTTGGTTGTTTTTAATGAAGAATCGTTCTGAGTTGTTTTCTATTTTCCAATCATTTTTTAATGAAATAAAAACACAGTTTGGGGTTTTTATTCGAACTTTACGCAGTGATAATGGCTGTGAATACCTTTCTCAACAGTTTAAACATTTTATGGCTTCTCATGGCATTCTTCACCAGACCTCCTGTGCTTATACTCTTCCCCAAAATGGGGTGGCTGAGCGCAAGAATAGACACCTCGTTGAAACAACTCGTACACTTCTAATTCATGGCCAAGTACCCTCGCGTTTTTGGGGTGATGCAGTTCTCACCGCATGTTATCTCATCAACCGCATGCCGTCTTCTGTCCCAGATAACAAAATCCCTCATTCTGTCTTATTTCCTCAAGACCCTTTACATCCATTACCTCTTAAAGTTTTTGGGTGTACATGTTTTGTTCATGATTTTAGTCCTGGTCTTGATAAGTTATCTCCTAGATCTCACAAATGTGTCTTCTTAGGATTTCCACGGTCACAAAAGGGCTATAAGTGTTTTTCTCCTCCCCTCAATCGTCATTTTATCTCTGTTGATGTCACTTTTGATGAATCTTCGTTTTATTTTTCACAACTATCTTCTAGTTTTGTACCTGCACCTACCACTGTTGATATTCCTATTGTCTGTGATCCTTTAGACTCTCATTCTCCACATGATCGTCCTTCAACTCCACCCCTTCAGGTTTATAGTCGCCGCAATCGTCTCCCTCATGACTCACCTCCTATGTCGCCTCCTGTGTCTCCTCCGGCTCTAGCAAATGAGTCTAACCTGCCTATTGCCCTTCATAAAGGTATACGCTCTACTCGTAACCCTTCCCCCCATTATACTGTTCTTAGTTACCACAGGTTATCTCCATCTTTTTACACATGTCTCTCATCCATTTCTTCTGTGTCAATTCCCAAGTCTGTGGGCGATGCCTTAACTCATCCTGGTTGGCGTCAAGCCATGCTGGATGAATTAAGTGCTTTACAGAAAAGTGGAACTTGGGAGCTTGTCCAATTACCATCTGGAAAGTCTGTTGTTGGTTGCAGGTGGGTGTATGCTATCAAAGTTGGCCCTGATGGTACAATTGATCGTTTGAAGGCTCGACTGGTTGCCAAAGGCTACACACAGATTTTTGGTTTGGATTATGGTGATACNTTTTCTCCANTGGNGAAAATGANCTCGGTTCNCCTANTCATTGCCATGNCNGCTCTTCNACAATGGCCTCTTTACCAANTTGATGTCAAAAATGCTTTCCTTAATGGTGATTTGCACGAAGAAATTTATATGGAGCAACCGCCCGGCTTTGTTGCTCAGGGGGAGTCATCTGGATTGGTATGTCGTCTTCGCAAATCCCTATATCGCCTAAAACAGTCTCCTCGGGCCTGGTTTGGTAAATTTAGCTGTGTTGTTCAACAATTTGGTATGTCTCGCAGTGAAGCAGATCATTCAGTGTTCTATCGCCACTCAAGTGTTGGATGTATCTACTTAATAGTGTATGTCGATGACATTGCTCTCACAGGAAGCGACTACCTTGGCATCTCTCAGATGAAACAACACCTTTGTCACCATTTTCAAACCAAAGATGTTGGCAAACTCCGGTACTTTTTGGGTATTGAAGTAGCACAATCCAATGATGGTATTGTCATATCTCAGAGGAAGTATGCATTAGACATCTTGGAGGAAACATGATTAATGAACTGTAAGTCTGTTGAGACACCTATGGATCCTAACATCAAGCTCCTACCAAATCAGGGGGAGCCTTTCTCAGATCCTGAACGTTACAGAAGATTAGTTGGTAAATTGAACTATCTTACTGTTAGGCGTCCTGACATTTCCTTCGAGTTAGTGTGGTGAGTCAATTCCTTAAGTCCCCATGTGAAGACCATTGGGATGCAGTTGTTCGCATACTGAAGTATATTAAAGGATCACCTGGAAAAGGTTTGCTATATGGTCCTAACAACGATACAAAAATCGTTTGCTATTCCGATGCTGATTGGGCTGGTTCCCCTTCTAATAGGAGGTCTACTACTGGATATTGTGTCTCTATTGGTGGCAACCTGATATCTTGGAAAAGTAAGAAGCAAAGTGTTTTGGCTAGGTCCAGCGCAGAAGCAGAATATAGAGCTATGGCATCAGCTACTTGTGAACTTGTGTGGCTTAAACAATTACTTAGTGAATTGAAATTTGGAGATATCACTCACATGACACTTATANGTGATAATCAAGCTNCTCTTCATATTAGCTCTAACCCTGTCTTCCATGTGAGAACCAAGCACATTGAAGTTGATTGCCATTTTATTAGAGAAAAGATCATATCTGTAGATATCAAGACTGAGTTTGTTAACTCAAGCAACCAGTTGGCAGACATATTCACTAAGTCCTTGCGAGGACCTAGAATTGACTATCTTTGTAACAAGCTTGGAACATACGATTTATATGCTCCAGCTTGAGAGGGAGTGTTAGAGATATTATATTTAGTTTATATTGTGTTTATGTTAATTAGGGAAACATAGTACCTATATGTTTATTAGGGAAACATTGTTCTTATTTTATTTTATTCTTACATATTCATTTGTATTTGGGCTTAACCCATATTTCTTCTATTATAAATAGAGAACCTTATGTGTATGCAAAGACACACAAGGGAGATTTCTCCTCATCTCTACACTATTTCATACTGTTCAATATACTCTTCCACCTGCCCAGTTTGGTGAAGCCCAATCAAGATTTCAAAAGGATTTTGAAGCATTGTTCAATTTGTGATCATTCGTTTCGTCTGGCTTAGTGGGTTGTGTGCCTCATTGTTTGTGTGTGAGTGGGTTCTTGAAAGAGGAACCTAACAATTTGGTCCGACCTGCCGGATACCAAATTGGGCACTTAGCAAGAATGGAGAAGGATACGGAGGAAAGGTTAGCAGGGATAGAGATTACCATGGAGGGAATGAAGGCATAATCGGCGGCGGTAAGAAGGGATTTGCAACAGATAATGAAGATATTGGAGATGAACGCCAAACTTGGGGAGGGACAGTTCGACGATAGTTCGGTGAATGAAAATCCACTTCGACATATGGGGGAAACTGGAGGCAGAAGCAGTGGAGCGCGTAATGATGATGAAAAATCGTGGCGGAAAAGGGTGGATTTACCGACATTTGAAGGAGTAGAGCCCTTGAGTTGGATTAATAGGGCGGAAAGGTTCTTTCATATTCAGAAGGTGGAAGACGACAAAGAAAAGGTGGAACTGGCTTATGCCAGTATGGAGGGAAATGCAGCGTACTAGTTCAAATTTTGGAAAGATAAGGCCAAGAACTGTTCTTGGGAGGGACTGAAGGAAGCGTTGATCAACCGCTTCGGAGGAGGTTTCAGGGGGACGATGTTTGAGATTGGCGACTCTGCGCCAAGAAGGGACGGTGGAGGAGTTCGTTCGGGAATTCGAGATTCTGATGGGGCAAACCAAGAACGTGCCAGAAGAACAAGTCTTGGGCTATTTTCTTGCCGGTCTACGCCAGGACATCAAGGGACAAGTGAGAATCCAAGACCCTCAGGAGTTGATAGTGGCCATGCGAGTGGCTTGCGACGTGGAGGACGCGATGTTACGTGCGAAGGGGGGCCATTGGAATGGGTCCAGGATTATCCAGTCTGGATCGTGATCGATGGGGGTGGTAGTGCGATCTGAACCTCCTAAACCCACGATGAACCAACACAGAGGAGCGGAGAGTGTGGGGTCGATATGACGAGAAGGAGTCACACCCGTTTAGGCGGTCAGGACGAATATCGCGGGAGGGAACAATAATAGAGGAAGAACGGTGAGTAACCTTCCTTACCCAAAATTCCTTAAGAGGAGAGAAGAGGGTCGTTGTTTCCATTGTGGAGGCCCGTTCGCTCCTGGCCACCGATGCACCGAGAGGAGTTTGCGCATCCTACTTTTGGTGGAGGATGAGGAGAACGTCGGGAATGAAGAAACGGTGGACCTTGAGGTGAAAACCATGGAGCTATCTGCATGCTTGGCGGATGGGATGACACCACCCAAGACGATGAAGTTGGAGGGGTGGATTGGAGGAAGAAGGGTGGTTGTGCTCATTGATAGTGGAGCCAGCCACAACTTTGTCAACAGGGCATTAGTTGGGGAATTAAAGTTACCGGTGACAAAAACATCGCCATATCCAGTGAGCTTGGGCGATAGGAGGAAGAAATTTACACAAGGGAGGTGTGATAGGATTCGGTTGAGTTTGGGGTAAGCGATGGTTGAGGAGGATTTTTACTTGTTCGATTTAGGTGGAGTTGACATTATTTTGGGGATAGCCTGGTTGGCTAAGCTGGGAGAGGTGGTTATAAACTGGAGGGACATGACCACGAGTTATAACCTGGCGGATAAAAGGGAACCCTGCTTTATCTAGACAGCTGGTGGAGCCGCAGGCCCTTCTTAAGATTGCAGATGCGGAAACGTGGACACTTGTGTGGGAAGTGGGACAAGTGGAGCATGAGGTGACACTGCGTGTTTCAGGAATTAAAAGGGTTGCCTCCACCCAGGGATAAAGAGCACCGCATCACTTTGAAAGGTGTGGACCCGGTGAATGTACCGATACCCACACCTTATGAAAGCGGAGCTTGAACGACAGGTGGGAGACATGATCAAGGCCAAAATAATTCAACCCAGTACCAGTCCATTCTCGAGCCCGGTAATCCTCATAAAAAAGAAGGATGGAAGCTGGAAATTTTGCGTGGACTATCGAGCACTGAACAAAGCCACCATTCCTGATGGAAAAAAAAAAAAAAACTCTAGCTAGGACAAGCCAAATCTAGAAACAAATCAAGCCATAAGTTCATGCATGAAGATTGCGGAATTTGGTGGTGGTGAAAGGTGTTGTTGATAGCTCATGGTTTTGATGAGTTGTATGGTGATGGAAGGTGTGTTTGGTGGTTCTCTAAGAGAGGTTGGGCCAACTCTTGAAGGAAGGTGGCTAGAGGAAGCCACTTGGGTTGCTCTACCCTAGGGTCACCTTAAAAGAGTAGTATGGCACAAAAATGGCAGCATAACTTTACTCTAAATCAAAGGTGATTACATGATGGAAAACACCTCTATTTATAGGCTAAGGTGTCTCAAAAATGGGCTGAAACTTTAAACTAGAAGAGCCACCTTGGTTGTCTTGGAGAGCAAGGAGAAATCCTCTCCAATAAGAGGGAGACAAGTGGCAAAAATCCTCTTAAATGAGAGAGTGACATGTGGCCACTACCTATGGAAAAACTCTCCATTCCTAGAGTG
>NC_028355.1:18958189-18998482 GCF_000741045.1 Vigna radiata var. radiata | reverse complement strand
TGTCTAGGACGAAATTCTTCTCCCTTGTTCTCCAAGCTTAGCCAAAATGTTGACCCCTTGGTCAACAAACCCATTTTGGACATCCAAGCATAGTCAACTTTGGGCCTTGGCCCTTTATTGACTTGTTTGGTCAAAATCCTATTCTACTTGGCCCAAAATACAAGGCCCAATTGAAGTCGTGCACTACTAGGCTTATAATACAAAGCCCAAATAAAATCTAGACTACTTGGCCTAAAATACAAAGCTTAAATAAAATCTAGACTACTTGGCCCAAAATATAGGGCCCAAAATTATTCTTACTCTACTAAATCTTCATGATGACTTAAGATGGCCCAAGAGAAAGAGTCTAGGCCCATCTTCCATAGATGTCTCCAACTCTTCATGAATGTGCTAGGTCATGGCAAGGGGTATGCCATCATTCCCTCCCTCTTGAAAAAGGATTTGCCCTCAAATCTTCTTGTTCTTTTATGACAAAAACCTTTTTCTTATTATTGGTCAATTTATGTATCTTTCCACCAGGATCAAAGATCCATATGCAAGTGTCATCAAACTCAAAACCAATAATCTTATGAGCCACAAACAACATGTATCTACATGAATGATTTAAATAAGACCTTATGCTTATTTTAAAAGAATTTACTTGAAAATTTTGAAGGTCTACTCCACTAAATTGTTTGTGTTTACTTTGAGTTAATTGTATCCTAAAAGGTAACATCAACTCAAAGTTTGATTTGGAAAAATTTGAGGAGTTAAAAATAGTGGGAGGTGAAAAAGAAGTTGAAATTTCAAAAGTAGGAAATGGAGTTATGAAAGATGGTTGGATATATTGAGAAAAGTTCAAAGATTGGAAAACTCCCCTCATCATCTTAGTCTCAACCTTAATTGTGGGAGTGCTAGGGTGTTTTAGTAACTCTTCCTCTTCTTCTTTTATCTCAATCTCTTCTTTTTCTCTCTTTTCTTTCTCATTCCTTTCTTTTATCTTTTTCTCTTCATACTCTCTTCTTCTTTCCTCCTCCTTTTTCTCTCTTCTTACTTTCTCCTCTTTCTCTCTTTCTTCTTTCTCTCTTTTCTCATGATCCTCTTTCTCCCTTTGTTCTTTCTTCCTTCTTTTGTCTTCCTTTCTTCTTCTCTCTATCTTCCTTAAATCCTTTTGGACCTTTTCTTGTTTTTCATTAAGAATACTAAGCTCTTCTTCCAACTTAGCAAGATACTCTTCTCTTTCAATTCTTTCTTTTCCTTTGAGAAGGATTTCTTGCCTTTGCCAAATTTTAAGTGACTTTAGCTCTTTTGCTAAATTTTTCAAAGTGGGTTTTACAACCTTACTAGAGTCACTTCCAATTTCATAAGAATTAGTCTTAGACATCCTTAAAGGTTTTCAAAAATATGCAATGCAATAAACAAATACTTACATTTCAAAGAAAGTTCCTTAAGAGATTTAAGGAGACAAAAGACACCCAAGTTCACTTCCAGGAAAGGGAGGTGAATCACAATGGATTTCTTAAATACCAAACCTTTCCTAGCCAAGGTTTACCTTAGGCACTCTTGAACCAAATTTCTCAAAGGGAACTAAAGTTGAAATTAAAGTTGACACACACTAAGCTATCACAATTAAAGAAAGCAAATAAACTAGCTATGCGGCCTAATGATTAAGTTAGAAGAACTTTGGTTCCTCCAACCAAATAACTAAAAAACGAAATTTACTAAGAAATAAAGGTTCTTGTTAGGAGATGGGATTGAGCACCAAAGACTCCCCCAAGACACCTAACAAGGCCATGAGTTACAAGAGAAGAGAAAGAAGAAAGATTACAAAGCCAAAAATCACAACCAAATCAAAGCTATCTCCCAAGGTGTTTCTCTCCTTTCTTTTCGCTACCACTCTAGACTTCAAGCTCCCTTTGGGTCTCCACCACCTAGAAGGCTACCTCTAAGATATTGGATCACCTCACAAAGAGAACCTACACCACACAAAGTAACCAAATCCGAAATTGTGCAAGAAGAAACAAGGGATAAAAGCAATAAAAGGTCCAAAAACAAGAAAGGCTTTGCAAAAGGAATTTAATTATGACAAAACTAAGAAATCCAAGAAGACAAGCAAGAAATTAAAGGTTAAGAAACAAAGGTTAGCACTCAAAAGAAATCCTAATGAAGGGTGCTAGAATAGATTCACAAAACAAAAATTTCTAGAAGAAAAGTGGGTGGTTCTTGTCTTTAGGCAACTTTGAGCAAATGGAGCACTAAGGCCACTATTTTAACATCATAGCCAAGACTTTTAGCCACTAGAAGTGAAGATAAAAACCCAAAACAGTGAGCAAAACATGTTCCAAAACAGATTGCACAAAAGCAATGGTAGTGGTCTAAGCACACAATATTTTTCAGCACCTTTTAGGCTCTCTTTTGGTACTCTTTTGAGGCCTTTTGCTTAAAAGCTTTTGGCACTTCTTTTTCCAATCTTTTAAGGTGCAAAATAAGACCACCACACACTTGGAACAGAGGTGATTTATGGGTTTTAAAAGCCACAAAGACAAGAAACACAAAATAGAAGAGAATCCAACTAGAATAAAAAATGGAGTTGAAAACTAGAAACATCTGTAGGGAATTTTTTTCAAGAGCTTGCAAATGATCTAATGGCAAGTATGAACCCAAAACATCAAAGATAAGACCCTCAAATAGTTGTATATGGTTCAATTTTGCAAACTAAGTTATATACTTTTTCTGATGATTTTTCAAAGTTACTAGAGAAAATTGACAAGAAAAGAACTACACATGACTCTAGACAAACATGGATGGATTAAAAAATTAAAATGACTCAATCAATGAAATGCACCAAATGTAAATCAATAAAAGACCCAACAAAACAGTAAGGAATGACTCAAAAAAGAAAAGGCACAAAACAGTAACCAAAACTAACAAAACATAACTTGGAAAACGCTAATGACAGTATTCTGGCAGCATTGACCTTTGTTCAATGTTTTACTCATAACTTTCTCTAAAGAAGTCCAAATGAATTGTTTTTTTTTTTTTTTTGTTTTAAACTAGACTCAAAGGGCTTTCTTTTGAGTATTTTTAAGTATTTTTTTGGACAACTGGGCTAGATGCAGTTTAAGTTTCAAAATCATCCAAGTTTATTGCCAGAAAAAAAAATGATAGATGGAAAAAAAAATAACACAAGACAAGTAAGGAAAGCATTAAACAACAAGGAGATAATAAAGGATCAAAACCAAGACTAGATACCAAGTGATGGCAAAAAAAGTGCTCTAGCTAGGACAAGCCAAATCTAGAAGCAAATCAAGCCATAAGTTCATGCATGAAGATTGTGGAATTTGGTGGTGGTGAAAGGTGTTGATAGCTCATGGTTTTGATGAGTTGTATGGTGATGGAAGGTGTGTTTGGTAGTTCTCTAAGAGAGGTTGGGCCAACTCTTGGAGGAAGGTGGCTAGAGGAGGCCACTTGGGTTGCTCTACCCTAGGGTCACCTTAAAAGAGTAGTATGGTACAAAAATGGCAGCATAACTTTACTCTAAATCAAAGGTGATTACATGATGGAGAGCACCTCTATTTATAGGCTAAGGTGTCTCAAAAATGGGCTGAAACTTTAACCTAAAATAGCCACCTTGGTTGTCTTGGAGAGCAAGGAGAAATCCTCTCCAATAGGAGGGAAATAAGTGGCAAAAATCCTCTCAAATGAGAGAGTGACATGTGGCCACTACCTATGGAAAAACTCTCCATTCCTAGAGTGACACATGGCCACTAACTAGGAGGANAANTCTCCAATGGGAAGCNTCCACNTNTCTAGGACGAAATNNTNCTCCCTTGTNCTCCAAGCTTAGCCAAAATGTTGACCCNTTGGTCAACACACTCATTTTGGACATCCAAGCATAGTCAACTTTGGGCCTTGGCCCTTTGTTGACTTGTTTGGTCAAAATCCTATTCTACTTGGCTCAAAATACTAGGCCCAATTGAAGTCGTACACTACTAGGCCCATAATATAAAGCCCAAATAAAATCTAAACTACTTTACCTAAAATAAAAAGCCCAAATAAAATCTAGACTACTTGGCCCAAAATACAGGGCCTAAAATTATTTTTACTCTACTAAATCTTCATGATGACTTAAGATGGCCCAAGATAAAGAGCCTAGGCCCATCTTCCATAGATGTCTCCAACTCTTCATGAATGCGCTAGGTCATGGCAAGGGGTATGCCATCAATTCTCGACAAATTTTCGATTCCGGTGATCAAAGAGTTGCCTGATGAGCTTAAGGGGGCTAAATACTTTTTGAAGATCGACTTGAAATCTGGGTATCACCAGATCAGAACGGAAGGAGGGGAGGAAGAGAAGGTGATAACGGTGATTGCTAGACCATATTGGCAAGACTTCCAAGAATTGATAACAGAGGTAGAAGAGGACGCAATGTTGAAGAAGATCGTGGAGGATCTCAAGAAGGACCCAAATTCACATTCTCCCTACACCCTTGAGCAGGGGAAGCTCCACTGTAAGGGGAGACTGGTGTTGTCGGAGAAGTCAGGATAGATTCCCAAACTCTTGGCGGAGTTCCATGCAACAAATACGGGGAGACATTCGGTTGTATACAGAACATATAGGAGGCTAGCTCAGTCTTTATACTAGATAGGAATGAAAGGGGCGGTGGCGGACTACGTGGCTAGCTGTTTAGTGTGCCAGCAAAACAAATATCTGGCAACTTCTCCGTAGGGTTTATTGCAGCCTTTGCCCATACCTCATGCTGTGTGGGAAGAGGTGAGTATGGATTTTATAGTCAAACTACCTAAATCCCAAGGCTTCGATGCGATTCTGGTAGTGGTTGATAGGCTGAGCAAGTATAGCCATTTTATATTGTTGAAACACCCATATTCAACAAAGACAATAGCAGAAGTGTTTGTGAAGGAAGTGGTTCGTTTGCATGGGATTCCAGTATCCATAGTGAGCAACAAAGATCCGTTGTTTTTAAGCGTTTTTTGGAAGGAGTTGTTCTGGCAGCAGGGGACTCAGCTAAGGACGAGCACATCATATCATCCCGAATCTGATGGGCAGACCGAGGTGATTAATCGAATTTTGGAGGGCAATTTGAGGTGTTTTTGTTCTGAACAACCGAAAAGATGGAGTATGGTACTGCCATGGGTTGAATACTAGTATAATACCAGATATCAGAGTGCATCTCGATGCACCCCATTTGAAACGGTGTATGGAAGAGCCCCACTGTCCATCAGTCGTTTTATACCAGGAGAGACACTCGTGGAGGCGGTGGCACAAGACCTATTGACCAGGGATGAAGCGATTAAGCAGCTAAAGTTTCATTTGAGGCGGGCATAAGATTTAATGGTGCAACATGCTAACAAAAAGAGACAACCAACTGATATAGGAGTGGAGGATTGGGTTTACTTGAAGATTCATCCCCACAAGCAGACATCAATGCCTTCAAAGCTTCACCCAAAGTTGGCAGCTCGTTACTACGGGCCTTTTAAAGTGATCCAGAAGGTGGGTGAAGTGGCATTCAAAATCTAGTTACCAGGGGCAGCGCAGATACACCCGGTTTTTCACGTATCCCATCTTAAGAAGGCTATTGGGGAAAGACAAGTTGAGAAGGAATTACCACCAGAGTTGCAAGCAGAGGGCCTTGCTTTTCATCCACTGCGCATTCTAGAAAGGAGACAAGTGAAGCAAGGCGAGGAACTGGTGCAACAAGTTTTAGTGGAATGGCAAGAAGGTGGAAAGGAGAGCGCTACTTGGGAAGATCAAGGGGGGAAAGAGGGTGCAACTTAAGATCAAAGCACTATGGCAGATCAATACCCGGAGTTCAACCTTGGGGACAAGGTTGTTGGGGAAGCGGAGGGTAATGTTAGGAGTTGGAGAGTTTATGTGAGAAGAAGTAAAAAGTGGGATGCTTAACTGTTTTAGACAGTTAAGAGGAGCGGGGTGTTAGCCCCGTATAAATAGCTAATTGTTTAGTATTGCAGAGTTAGTTAGTTGTTTTGTATATCATGTACAGGAATCCATTATTCCTGGGGGAGGTTATGCTCTCTTAGAAACTTACATTGTATACTGTCATTCAATACAATCTGTGATCATTCGTTTCGTCTGGCTTAGTGTGTTGTGTGTCTAATTGTTTTTGTGTGAGTGGGTTCTTAAAAGAGGAACCTAACAGGACCTGTCTATCCCCTCCCTTTGTCTATCAAAGAACACAAAAACTGTAGAAAACAATCCCCAAACAGACTTTATAATAGTCTGACACACAACAAACCCACCACATAGACAGTTATAACTGTCTGTCTCTCTTATTCTTTCTAACATATACTTTCCCTCTGAACCTATCATAAGTTCTCGAGATACTCAAGTCTGAAAATTGAATTTCTAGAGATGCAAACTGTGTTAGGAAATTAAATGTAGAATTGATGACAACATTGAGGGTTTAATAAACCCGCATGTAGCATGATTTCTTATCATCAGAAATTAGTTGCCTTATTTATCATGTGTGTATAATCAATCGCAGCAAATTTGGGCTTTATTTCTAATTAGTGACAGTAATTGGTTCATCTAGTCTTCTGCTAGAACTGATGATCATATCATGAAGTATAATTACCTGTTCCATTTTAAAGTATTTGGATGTTATTTTCCTTAAGCTTTGTAATACCTTGTAGGGAAAAAATGGTTGCTTCACTTGTAGCTTCTGGAGCATCTGCTGGAGCTGTGACAGATCCAACTGCACAAGACCCAATCGGAAAAACTGCTGCATCTATTGCAGCCAGCAATGGGAACAAGGGACTAGCAGGATATCTTTCAGAGGTAGCTGTAACAAGCCACCTATCATCACTTACATTGGAAGAGAGTGAGTTATCTAAAAGTACTGCCCAGCTTCAGGCAGATATGACTGTGACCAGTGTCTCCAAGGAAAATCTTGCTGCCAATGAGGATCAGGCGTCACTCAAAGATACCTTGGCTGCTGTAAGAAATGTAACTCAGGCAGCTGCCCGGATACAATCTGCTTTTCGGTCACATTCTTTTAGAAAACGGAGAGCAAGAGAAGCAGCTGCTGGTGTAGATGGTACGAGTATAGGTGGCTTTGGTAGCATTCCAGAAATTTCTGCTTTGTCAAAACTTGCCTTTCGAAACTCACGCGAACATAATTCAGCTGCTTTATCAATTCAGAAGAAATATCGTGGTTGGAAAGGTCGCAAAGATTTCTTATCGTTGCGCCAAAAAGTAGTGAAGATACAGGTATAATAAATGTCAACTTTAGAGTTTGCATGGAACAAATGAATACCAAGAACTACGTGCATAGTTTTCATTCTTTGCAGGGTGAATAATTTTGATTTTAAAACCAAACTATGGCGTGCATACTTTGATTTTTAACACCGTTAATGTCAACCTCTTCCGAATTTATATTGGGCAGGCTCATGTGAGGGGTTACCAGGTTAGGAAGCATTACAAGGTAATATGGGCAGTTGGAATCCTGGATAAGGTCGTGCTGCGATGGAGAAGAAAAGGAGCTGGTTTACGAGGTTTCCGACAAGAGATGGACATCCATGAAGATGAAGATGAAGATATTCTCAAGGTGTTCCGAAAACAGAGAGTGGATGTAGAAATTGAAAAGGCCGTTTCACGGGTGCTGTCCATGGTCGACTCACCAGATGCTCGTGACCAATATCATCGCATGCTTGAGAAATATCGTCAAGCTAAGGTAAATAAGTTTAAAAACGACACTGTCAAGTGTTTGCCTTTTATCAGAGTGGTCACTATCTCTTTGGAATCTCTTAGTTTGCCACTATATGAAAATTTTAGACATTGTATTGCATGAGGCTTCCTCTATAGGGAATTTCGTACTCAATCTGTTTGGATACAAAACTAGAAGAACTTGAGTGTGTTTTAATACTCTATGTTCTCCGTATCGACACTCTAAATAACCTTTTAGCTTACATCCTAAAAGATCCAAAGTAGTAAACATACATTGTAAAGCTAACAACTATTTTTACTATAGAGTACATTGCTTTATGCTGTCAATGCATAACTCGTGAATTATTTGGCAGGCTGAACTTGCTGGTACGAGTGACGAAGCATCATCAACAACTTCTGTGGGGAATGCCTTATTTATGGAGGATGACTTCTATCCATTTCCATAGCCGTGCTAATCTTCATTCTTTTGAATGATTAATTTCTGAATAACCATTTCGACGGTCTTTGTGTTTTAGATGCTTATAACAAGCTGACTTGTTAGTTTGAGACAGTCTTGATTGTATAGTGATAATGACGTTGAACACTGTTGCTTTGTAAAATATAAAGTTGTGTTGAATGCAAGTAGAGTGGCGTTTCAAATTGAATGGATAGCATTTCCGTAAGTTGCAGTTTATATTTGGAAATATAATATTAGCAGTACCGTCAACACTGTTCTGATTGTTACAGTGTCGAACTCATAAGCAAGACTCGCTCTGAGGTGTTACCACGTAAACAAGTCCCAACTACTAGAATGTTAAAGAGAGGTTTTCTTACTCGTTTACTTCATTTTAATCTCAAATTTGACTAGTCTGTATGGAAGCCATGGCCGATACATACTTGATTTGATCAACCCTCATTGACATCACCGCAAATACAATTCAAATTCACATTGCAGGATAAAGGGGCGAATCGTATTTTGATATAACTCTTGTATCTGTAACACTACCGATCAGCATCATTTATCTTCAGTGAAATGAATTTTGGATTAACAAAAAATAGTCAACTAGAGTACAGTGTCCACAAAATAACCACTATTCAAGTTTGAAACCTGGTCCTCAACTATTATGCTATTGCAGTTAATATATTTACAAATTAATAACCCCAAATAACATCTAAATTGATTAACTTTTACGGGTAAGAGAAAAGACAAACAGCCCTCTTGATATGAGAGATGCTTGAATAAACGTCATTGATTCTTTAGGTCAACAAAAACATTATGTTATAACTGCAAGCATAAACTAATTAATAAAGGGAAAATGGATCAAGATGCTTGGATCCAATATTTCAGATCACAAATATATTAAAGTTTTCAATCTCCAATACGCAGTAATCTTTCAACAATTTATCCTTGAAGATTTTTTCAAATCAGTCACGACAGAAAATTCTAAACACAGCAGACAATTAAGGATTCAACACAATCCACCAAAAATAACCCTTTTTCAATTTCAAATGTCCAATCTGAAACAGCTAGCTATAGGGCAAACTTCTTCTATGGCCTTTCAGCTCATGTATTTGATGGTCTATCTTCATGCATAGTTCAAACGGAATATATCATTCAACACATAATAGCTTCCCTGCGGAGTTGGCATCAAATGGAACATCTGAAAAGAGAATGACAAATTTAGTGATTGACTGAAATTAGATAAACAGTAGAGCAAGAAAAAGAGAGGATATGCCCACCAAAATACAAGTATTTCTACGTACACAGGAAAAATATAATATAAAATTACCAGTATAAGTGCACAAGTATAGAAAAGAATAATAAAAACTTGCTATGGATGTAAAAACTTTAGGCAAAATTCCCCTTCCACATGTAGGCAACATTTTAGTGAAAAAACAGGAGTTTGACAACCCATCGTTTCCCCTTCAGAATCATGAATTCAGCTACTCTACAAGAGACAAAGACTTCTAAGTTCAAGGTACCTAAACTTAATCCTTTTCTAAAATTACAAAGAAGATCGCTAAAATATCATTAACAAAAACCACTTCATTCATGATTCATTTAAGATGGAGAACCAGCCCCCATCTATTGATCATTTTAACAGAAAACTTTCCAGTTCTTTTTTTTTTTTTTTCAGAAAGTTATAAGCTCCTTAAATTTATTGATAGGTAGAACAAAACATATCAGTGACAGCTAGTGACAAAAAAAAAAACCTGGCTAAATTAAATCTAAAGAGAGAAGTAATTCTCAACACAGAGGACCGCTGCAAATTTGCAGGTCACCTACTAGAAAGGACCATTGCTTAACTCCCAAATAAACTCCATCATTAACTTTAACATCTACGACTAACTGCCAACTTCCCGTTGTTTGTTCTGCTAAGGATCATTGATTTTATTTTCTTACGGAGAAAATGTTGGTAGAGAGAGTGAAAGTTAATGCGGCACCAAGACAATACCCCACTCATAATCCCACCTAGTTACAGAGAGGTCCGAATTGAACGACTTCTACTAATAGATATTGAAATTTCATTGAATTTGGAGCCTCTAGTATAATTCTTGTGGATTCCATTGGAACCTAGTGAGAATGATAGTAAGTAATCAAACCGACAGCAATTGATGAAATAAAACAGTTGGAGGACTCCCACGAGCTTTTAAATTGAACTCAAATTCCATCTAAGTTGCAATTTGGAAGAGGGGATTAATAATTGTTTTGCCACTTTCAGTTCTAAACACACCTTGACCAACATTGGTTGGCACAAATACCCACATTCTGTACGCTAGGGGCCCCGATTAATAACATGTACCAATACTATGATTACCAAAAAAGAAAACCTAGACTCTACAGTTAACCTAGATTTCCAATCACAAACTGGCAATGATTCAAATCCATTACTATCATTCGATAACCTTCCTAATTCCCCATTCACCCGCTCTCTTCTCACCCTCACACATTCCGCAGTCAATAGCATTAATAACAACCTAAAACGTGCCAAAACTTAACAATTTATGTTTCCCAGAGGAACAAGCCAACATTTCCAACGAAATAAAAACAGGTAAATTCAAAAGCAACACGCGATCACACAGGCCGCCCCTAAGCAATTCAACGCAGAAAGAGAAAGAGAGTATCAAATGAAAGGAAATCAGATCGAAGCGGAAATGGATGATGGATCGGAGTGTGAAGAGAACCCTAAGACAGAGAGAGTGTTGACCTGGCTGAATTTGAGAGTGTGTTGTTCGCCGGCGAGCTGGAGGTTGCCGCTGACGAAGACGAGCATGCCGCCGCTGGCACCGGAAGGTTGGCAGTCGACGGTGGAGATGGAGTGGTGGCACTGCTGAAAAGGGAGGGAAGTGAGCTTGGCGACGATGTTGGAAGCGCCCTGGATCTTCTGGCCTTCAAAAGTGAGCATGGAAGCATCCTGGTAGAGACCGGCCAGGCTTTGGCGATTGTTGTCGAAGGTGCTGTAGTAGTGTTCTACGAATGCCTTTGCCAAATTGTCTGGATCCATCTCTCCCACTCCCACACTCTCTTTCTTTCCCCCTCCTTATATACCCTAACTTCTTTTTACACCCTTTAGCGTATCTTTTACGTTCATTCTACATATAAACAAATCTTATTATAATTACCAGCAAACAATTAATTATCATAATTCAATTAATTAAAAATGTTAATAAGATTTATATTTAGATTATAAAAATTTCTGTTCCTATATATATAATCATCACAGATATTTTTTTTTATTAACTTTTATGGTATTGTAAATATTTAACAAAGCATTTATAAATTTTCATCAAATTTGTAATAAAAAATAGTTCTAAATTATTTTATTTTTATTAATTGTTATATTTATGAAATAGAAATGGTTTTAACATTTATTAGTTAATAAATATAGGGATATAAGCGTAAAAAAGTTTTTGTACATATATTGATAACTATGTTCGGAAAAATAATATTATACGGTTATTAATTTAAATTTTAATTATTTATTATTAATTAATTTTACATTGAAGAAATGTTTTTGAATTTTACCTGATTTTAAATTTTTTTTCCAAATATAAATTGAACATGTTAGATAAAATTTTATTTAAATTGCTAATTTTCTTCTTTTAAGTTTTATAAGTAACTTTATTTATTTATAGTTTAATTGTTGAGTACATTCAAAAGAAGTTACTTGTTTTTAATAATTTAGATTATCAAAAATTTAATTCTAAGTATAATTTATTATTAAAATATTAATGCAAATTAATATTAAATACTTTTTGTTAAATTTCATTTTGAATAAATTAAATATTAAACAAAAATTAAGTAACTTATTAATTTAATAAATATTAATGTTAATTTTATTCGATTATAAAAATATTTGTATAAATTGTTGTTTATAATAGTTGAAATTTATTATTTGTAGAATAAGAATCATATGACTATAATAAAAACTATCTCTTAAACGAGTTAGATGACTAAATAGTATTTACAAGACTTTATATAAGTTTGAAAATAAGTGATAGATTTTGTTAAATAAGAAGTGGATTGATTTTTTAAAACATTTTTTTAAAATAATTTTTTCTTTAAATATTTTTTTTAGATAAGAATGAAATTATTTCAAATATATTATTGATACAATAATAAGAAAATAAGGTAAAGTGATAAATAAAAGAAGATAAAGATATTATAGATTTATATTGGTTCAATTTTGATCAATCTTACATATGTTCTTGACACAAATCTATTCTTGTCTCACTCAACAAGTTATCATAATTAAGAAGATATTAACTATGAATCAACTTTGATAATAAAGAGGACATATGTTCTATTTATTCTTGAAGAATTTTATCTTTTAATCACCCAAGAAAATTTATCTCTTATCAACTCTTACTGTAAATATATGCCTATTTGAAATTTTTAAATAGGCTTTAGTAAAAATATATTGTCCGCGTTCTCTTGTTAAATCTGTCTAGAATGTAATCCTTGTTGAGCTTAGTGTACTCTATCTGTGTATGATCATAAATCCTAGACTGAAATCAATGAATCCAAGAGGTTATTACAAATGGCATCTTCATCCCATTCTTCAAGAAGAGGCAAAGGAAAAAGTGTAGTTACTGCAAGAGAAGCTAATCTTGGAGGTTGGATAAGTGATGATGAATCTCGAATGAGATTTGTTGATTAAAGCTCCAAAATTGTTGTCTCACCAAAATATTTAGACTTGAGTTTGTTCAAAAGGGAAAACTTTCAATTTCTTGGATGGATTGAGACTCAAAACCTGTCAACATTGGTGCAAATGAAAGGTGTGTGGTATCCTGATCTTGTAAGAGTATTTTACCACCACTTAAGGATTGTCAATGGCGATATCCGTTCAAGAGTACCAAATTGTAAAGAAAATTGTTGATTAAAGAAAAAGGATATCTACAGAGGGTGGCTCAGATTTCCTGTGAGTTGCACAAGAGAAAATCTTCATCTGCATGAGGATCTCAAAATGGAAGAAATGATTTTAGCACATCTTTTTGCCTGGGTGATTCTGAATGGAAGAATGATGCAGGATGAAATGACTATAGAGGATGTCTATCTACTACATGCTATTAAAAATGACACTCTCACCAACTGGGTGGAAGTTTTGAAAGATCACATGACTAGAGTTGCACGAAGAAACTGTCATTATCTACCATATGTCGTTCTTGTAAGCAATGTACTTGTGCTTCAGGGAGTGGATACAAGAGGCGAAAGGAAACATTCATGTAATTGCATAAATGTTATTAATAGAAACACTCTTGTATCACTTGGACTAGTGAGAACAATGAGAAGTCGGTGCTTTAAGGGGGAAGAAAATTTGATGTATCGTTTTGGGAGTACCTCAGTTTCAAATGAACAGAGTACAAACATCCGTCCTGACAACGTTTCTAAGGACTTTGTTGTTGATCAGCTCAAGATAATAACTAACAAGCTTAATCAGCTTGAAGTGAGAGTTGACCATGTTCTGTAACAAAGAAATGAAGAAGGAATATCTAAAAATGACTCTATGGACTCATATGAATAAGAATAGGGATAAAGATCTACACAGAAGAGAGCTCTTATAGTTAAAGCACTGAGTCATAGGTCTTGTTTGATGGCTGACAACGTTTCTAAGGACTTTGTTGTTGATCAGCTCAAGATAATAACTGACAAGCTTAATCAGCTTGAAGTGAGAGTTGACCACATTCTGTAACAAAGAAATGAAGAAGGAATATCTAAAAATGACTCTATGGACTCATATGAATAAGAATAGGGATAAAGATCTACACAGAAGAGAGCTCTTGTAGTTAAAGCACTGAGTCATAGGTCTTGTTTGATGGCTTAGCTTGCCATTTTGTCTATCTAGTGGTCTAATCTGGTTGTAATATCTTTTGATATATCAATGAAATCAGTTGTTTCAATTTTAAGTCTTTCTACTTTGATTTCATGTTTGAATCTGTTTGAATCGAATTAAAATCGACTATGTGATTGATGAAGTTGATTATGCATATATTTACTGTTATATTAATTCTTTTGCATATTCAATTCATATCTGTATTACTTTCTTGCATTCAAATGATTCTAAAATGCTTGATCTTCAAAAGATCTTGAAAGGTTTTACAGGAAACATTGCCTCTGGACATACTACTAGATTTTCAACTTACATAGAGAGCAATGCAAATCGACTGAGAATATGGATCAATCGACTATTGGTTAACATGAGTTATAAGTTCCATAATTTGGAATTTGGTTATTATACTGTTATTTGGTCATATTGTACACTATTTTCTTTCAATATATCTCTGCTTTATAATTGATTGATATATCTATGAGAATATATTGTGAGATGGTTGATTAATTGTATATATGCTTGATTGAATTGTTTGCAATTTTGTTTCTGATACAATTTTGATACATATTTTTATATGCTCTGAACTTTGTAATATCTGCATTCTGCATTTGGGTTTTGATTATAAAACATGCATAATAACAGGGGGAACATTACATGATAGTTTAAATATTTCACATGCTTACACTTTAGGGGGAGATTATTTCATTATCATGTGATTATCTGTGACAGGGGGAGCATAATTGATTGATTAATATGTTTATATTGATGCATCTCTGCAAAATAATTTATCAACATATATTTATCATAGAGCATACCTTTTTAGCTAATGCACAAAGCAGGAGAAAGGTTTGATTGTTTGACTGCTTATTTGCTTTGATATTGATTGGTTGATACTGTTTGATACATAATATATATGTTGTCTTTGTAACTATGATATATTTGTTTTGAATCTGAGAAAGACTTCATTTGTTTGCTTTGATATATTGATAAAATCATTTAATCACTTGCTCTGATACAGTTTGGTTATATGAGCTCTGATACAGTTTGATTATATGAATGATTTTATAAGTTGTTGTGTACAAACATGGTTGTTTATTAATCATGGTTGTGCATCATCAAAAAAAGGGGGAGATTGTTGATAAGGGAAACACTAGTTTAGCTAAACCTTAATCTCACAGTGTTTCTGGTTTTTTATGATGACAACACATTATTAATAACACATGTACTGATATCTCCCCCTGAATCTCCCTTTGTCACAGATAATAACATGATAAAGAAATAATCTCCCCCTTAAGTGTAGGCATTTGAAATATCTAAACTAGCATGCAATGCTCCCCCTACCATTATGCATGTTTTATAATCAAAACCCAAATGCACAATGTAGTTATCATAGATTTCAGAGCATATAAAAGCATGTCACAGAATTGTATCAAAAGATTTGCAAACAAAACAATTAAGCATAGATACAATCAATCAACAATCTCACAATAATATCTCACAATTAATTTCAATCAATCACAAAGCAGAGATATATTGAATGAAAAACAGTATATGAAATGAGATCAGTAAACCAGATTCCAATAAATGGAATTTATAACCAAGTTAAACCAGTAGTCAATTGTTCTACAATTGCAATCGATTTCATTGCTTTCCATTGAGTTGTATATCCAGAAGTTTATCCAAAAGCAATGTTCCTGCAAAACCTTTCAAGATATTTGTAGATCAAGCATTTTAGAATCATAGTAATGCAAGAAATTATACAGATATGAATTGAATATGCAAAAGTATTAATGTAACAGTAAACATATGCATAATCAACTTCATTCAACACAAAGTCGACTTTAATCAAATATAAACTGATTCAAACATAAAGTCAATACTATTAGAGTTGAAACTAAAACAACTGATTTCATTAATATTCCCAAAAGATATTACAATAGGATTAGACCACTAAGTAGACAAAATGGCATGCTAAGCCATTTTCAAAAGATACAGAATAAAAAGAGACAGTTATCAATCAAAGGTTAATTAGACGAGAACACACAAATACTAAGACAAGAAGCAAGATTTCCTAAAAGTCCTATGCTGAGTCAGAAGATTCCATTGTATCCTCATCAGATGAACTTTCTTCCTCTTACAGTTGAGCAATACCATATTTTCTTTCAAAGTTGTCAAACTTGTCATGTAGAATTCTGATTTGGTCAGTAGTGTATCTTTCAAAACTTGTTTCTAGGAAAAAGTTGGTACGATCTTCAATCGTAGCTGGAGTACTCCCTGTGCTATACACAAAATTATCTTCACCTATGAAGCGTAATCCATTTATAGTTTTCACTAACCCAAGAGACATAACAAAGTCTCGGTCAAATACGTTTGAAGAGTTCCAGAAGCATTTATGCTCATTGCTAATGTCTATACCTTGCAGCACAAGCACCTTACTTATAAAGACAACATATGGAAAATAAAGAGATATTTTTAATGCAGCATTCTTCATGTGATCTTTTACTACTTGCAACCAATTTGTGGGAATGTTGTTCTTTATAGCATGAAGCAAGTAGATGTCTTCAATTGTCATCCTATCTTTTCTCACCCTTCCTGGTAGAATTATCTAGGCTAGAAGATAAGCCACAACCTTTTCTTCCTTGATTAGACCTTCATGTGCAAAAATTCTTTCAATAGAATACCTTCCAGGAAACCTTAACCAATCTCTATATAGATTTCTCTTATTAAGCAATGTTGTTTCAGCAGTTGGTAATTGGGAAGATTCTCCTTCAGCAGACAATGTCGTGATAATATTCCACATAAAATCATCAATTTGAATATCAATACCTTTGACTCTGGAATGTATATCATTGTTCACAATATTTAAATTGTGATAGAAAACTCTTACAAGGTCCGGATACCAGTATCCTTTCATCGGTACAAAAATGGATAGTCCTTGTCTTTCGAACCACTCAGGAAACATGAATCTTTCCTTTTCAAACATATTCAGATTAAGATTCCTAGGAGTAGCAATAACCTTGACAATAGCATTTTGAAATCTTTCCCTTGTTTCTTCATCACTGATCCAACCAACCGGATAAGAACTTCTTGTCACAATGATATCCTTTCCCTTGTTTCCTTCAACTGCATGACTTGAGGATGCCATAGGATGCGAATTCTTGGAAATCTTCTTTCTCAGTTTAGGGTTTCAGGATTTTCACAAAACACTCAGGCTAATTTCTATTTCAGTTCAAGAAGAGACACACTATAAAAGGCACGAATTAAGATTCATCAAAATTAGGTCCATTTTAAATTGTCAAATTTAGAAAGCCCAAAACAGAGATATGTAGTCAATTTTATTAGTATGAAAGTTCACTACTGCATGACAGAAAGTTTTCAAAAACAAAACCGTACATACAACAACATGGAATCGACTGTGCACATAATCCAATCGATTAAAAATTGTGAAACGTGTTTTCCAGATGAAAGCAATCATAATCAATCATACAAACATCAAACAATCATTCAGATACAAATCATACACGATGCAATAAAGAAATGATTGTTACCACTTGTAGATCCTCAAGAAATTTGATATATCCATTTTAGTTCATCCTTGAGATCTCTACTGTTACAACATCACTTGTTGTCCTGCAAAACATTTGAAAGTTTTGATGTAGGTACCTATTTGAATTTGGGCCCTTGTTTGTTAGCAGACAACTGTTCCTTAGGAATCCACTTGTACATTCCTTTTGGAACCCTAACCTTTCTTTAAAAACAATTTCTAATATTATGACCAATATTATTGCAGTAAAAACATGAGTGCTTAACAAGTTTACTTAAGTGAACAAATTTCTTTGTATTGATCTTATTAGATTAAGCTTTATATCCAATACCTTGCCTATATATAGCTCTACCTGAAGACTTTAAGACAACTTCTAAATTATCTCTACCCTGAGTGAACTTTACTAGCGTGCTAGTCAAGTAATCTATTTGTTCAACATGAGTAAGACATTTTTCACATTTCTTTTCAACTGTAATAGTCTTAGTAATTACGGTTTTAGCAGATAATAGAGCTTCACCTAATTCTTTTTGCAGTTTCACATTATCATTGACCAGATTGTTAATCCTATGTTCATAATCTTTTCTTTTAGAGTTAAGTCGATTTACCTTATATTGCAGTCGGATGGTTTCAGCGTGTATTTCTTTAAATGCATCCAGCAACAGGTCGTACTTCACTTCTATAGGTTCTTTCTCGAACTCTGTATCACTATCATAATCTGTTAGTGATGTTCCAACCATGAAGCATATATTTGATTCCTCCTCACGATCACAATCTTCATCACTTTAGGATTCTAAATCAGTATTTTCCCAGGCAATATAAGCATTCTTCTGCTTTCTGTTTTTGTCCTTAGGAAACTTCCTGTTTGCTTTCTGCTTCAACTTTAGATCTGGGCAATCAAGATTGATGTGTCCTTCTTTACCACATTCATAGCACTGAATTGCATTTGATCTGGTAATTCTTTTTGCTTTGCCATTTCCTGCATGGTCAGTAAGTTGACTAGTATTTTTCATAAACCGATTAAATTTTCTTACTACCATGGACATCAGTTCTTTGTTGTCCACTTCTGCATCAGATTCATCCTCAGATAAAATGATCTTTGAGGCTTTCTTGTTGGTAGCTTTCAATGCTATGGACTTCTTTTCTTCAATCTCTTCCTCTTCCTTCAATCTTCCAAGTTCAAGTTCATGTTCTCTCAACTTCCTGAGCAAGGTAGCCATGTTCATGTTTGTTAGATCCTTGGATTCAGAGATTGCAGTGACTGATAAGTTGTCGTTGGAGCAATCAAATTAATACTATTTTTCAAGGCAACTTCAGTATTGCCAAGTAGTATTTAAGAAAATAGATAGGGCTAAAGTAACCCTGAGTCGTCTCCTAACGAACACGGAATTGCTTTCGAATATCTGACTCTTATGAATGTTATCCAATGCTTATGAATAAAGTGAGAATGTTTAAAGAATGTTGTAGAACAAAGAAGAAACTTAAAAACAATTATGGAGAAACAGGCTAATTCCACTGCTTTTCCAAAATAGATTCATCATCGATAATTCACAGATCATTGTTCAATTGATTATTGTTTAAGTTTCAAATTAATTAAAGTACATTCTTAATTAATTTGAGGGCGGTTCATCAGTTAATTAAAGTGCATTCTCAATCAAATGCAAGACCTTTCTAGATTATTCACAATAAATTCAACCGAAGTACATTCTCAATCAATTTTATTGTGTTTAATCATGTCTATTCTTAAATCTCCTAACCAAATTAAAAGTTAACCAATCAAAGTAATTTCTCAATTGATTATAGTTGAAATTATTACTACCAACCAAAGTACATTCTCAATCAAGTTTATTGTGTTTAATCATGTCTATTCTTAAATCTCCTAACCAAATTAAAAGTTAACCAATCAAAGTAATTTCTCAATTGATTATAGTTGAAATTATTACTACCAACCAAAGTACATTCTTAATTGATAGTAAACACCGTTTAATCATATGAAAGTTCCTAAATTCAATCAAAGTAGATTCTTAATTAAACCTAGAAACCCTAAAACTCATATAATTAATATGCATGTAGATTCAAACACATTATGATGCAAAAATCTTTGCTTTTAATATGATAGAGAGATGAAAGACATAGAGAGAGAACAACTTAAATCAATAATCAAAATAAACAATTGCATTAATTCACTTAACCTCAAAATCCATAATTTAATTACAACAGAACAGCCCTAAATGCTTAGCTCTCCATGAATGGAGTTGAATACATGATGAAATAAGAGAGATGAGTGGTGAATGAATGAAGATGTCCTTTCTGTAATGATGGCAACCTCCTTAAGCTAGGTTGGGCCAAAGCTTAGAAGGATGCAAGGAGGTGTGTTTCCTTCGATGAATGGTGCGGAAATGTGGTGGTAAATGGACCAATGATGATGAGTTAAGGTATGGATGGTGTAGAAGCTCAAAGCCTCTAGGAGATATGGTGGTGGTGGTGTAGTGTTTGGTGGCTCCAAGAGAGGTTAGGCCAACTCAAGGAGGAGGTGACTAGAGGGGCCTCATGGGTTGCTCTAGTCTTGATCTAAGATGAGTAGTATGACCAAAAATGGGCAGCATAACATTACTCAAAATCAAAGATGAAATACAAGGGTGGAGACACCTCTATTTATAGGCCAAGGGTGTCTCCTTCTAACCCTAAAAGCATGATCTCCCACCTTTGCTCTCATTGGCAAAAAATGAGGCCTTCTAACCTCCAATGATGGGAGGACATGTGGCCACTCAAAAAACACAATCCTCTCCATTCCTAGAGTGCCATGTGGCCACTACTAAAAGCAAAAAGTCTCCACTCCTATAAGGTGCCATGTGGCTACCTTTTAAAAAGTAAATCCTCTCCAATGGAAGCATGACACATGGCACACACTTTCCACTTGGTTTGGATGTCTAACTTTAAGGAAAATCCTATGCGACTTAGGCCTTAATACAAGCCTTAAACAAACCTACACTACATGGCCTAATACAATGGCCTAAATTCCTACACTACTCTTCAAGCCTTGCTTCATAATGGCTCCAAAGGTGGTCCANAAGGTAGAGTTGACACCATNTTCAAGGATGACNTTNACTCTCTTGAAAGTGCTTGACCATGGCTAAGGGATTTTCCATCACTCTTTATATAAGGCTTGATTGGGCTTGGATTCTGAATATTCAGTTGACAGAATCTTTTATCTTATATCTTCCAAATAACTAAAAGATTTAGATAATTATAACATTATTTGGAAGATATTTTCTGTTGATATTCCCAAATTAAATTAATTCAACAATTGAATTTTATCTTTTAGCTTTTCTGACTTTCCAAAATCACACATAAGCCCTGAAATTTCTTTTATCTACGTTTTAGCTCCTTTAGAATTCTCCAAAATTGCATAAAGGCCCCTTAGTTGACCAGACTTTGATTGATTGACCAACTTTAACTCATATGGAGGTGGCCAATGAGAGCATGCCACGTGTTCGCCCCCTTCCCCACCCAAAATTAGGGCTGCAGCAAATTGGGGGAATAGGGATTTTGAAGGCTTCATTCTGCCTTTGCCTACGCCGCAAGAATGGAAGAGGCGTTTCGAACTTGGTGTGCGATTTGGGATTGTGCTTGAATTTGGGGTCTGGTTTGCTTTCAGGTCTGGCTTTGATGCAGGTTTGGATGGTGCGACGACGAGGTTGGCGACGGCCTGCTGAGGTGATGATGATGGCTGCAGATGGTGGAGGAGACGAAGGCGTTGTCGCGATTCTGAAAGGTGCCCAACTTTCGACCATGGAGGTGCTGCGAGATTGATGAAGGAAGTGCGAGATTTAGGTTCCATGGCATCTGGTTGCTGGTTCGAGTTGCTGGCAGCGTCTTCATTGAGGCTTTGACGAGTGTAGGAGAAGATGGCGGTCATGGAAGTTGGCGATTTCTGCGTGTTGAGATATGAAGGAGGAGTAGAGACTTGCTTGCGCGCGGAAGATGGTGAGAGCACATGGTTGATGTGATGGCCGTGAATGGTGGCTGATTGAGACGCTGTGGTGGTCGAGCTCGTGGTGGTTCTGTGAGCAACTAACATTCTTGTGGCGGTGTGGCGGCATCTTGAGCGTTGATGGAGAAGATGAAGGCGCGAGATGGTGGTGACGGCGCCCTAAGGTTCCTTGCGACGGAGACTTTGTGGTGGCGTGGTAGCGCGATGGAGGAGGTAGCGGCGACTAGGGTTTCTGGATTGGAATTAGGGTTTCAGTGGATGGAAGATGATGTGTCAAGGGTGGTGACGTGGCATGTTATGAGTGTTTGGATCTATTAGTGGTGGATTGCCACGTGGCAAAATCTGATGATATCTGGCTTAATTATTGGTAGGAGGGGTGTGTATAGGAAATTAGGGGTTACAGGAGAGAAAAGGCTTAGTGTTTGGGCTTGGTTGTTGGCCTGTTTCAGAAATAGAAGTGTATGTAGGGATTTTAGGAGGTGCAAGGGTAAAGGTTTCCTGTTTGGCCCATCTGTACATTATTTTCCAAATAAAATATGATTTTGGGTCTTAAATTATAATTTGGACCAATAAAACTCTAATTTCAACTGCACAAATAAATATTAGAACATCCAAGAATAATTTATGCAATTAAAATCACTTTTTAAACCCCTTTTATTTCCAAACACGCTAAATCCAATAATCACAAATCCTCTTCAAATCAACCATTTAAGCATAGATATTCCATCAAAAGTTTGAATTTTAAAGCATAAATGTGGACATAAATATGCACTCATCAGTGACTTTTGGCTGTCAGCTTCTATTCAGACTTTTGAGTATCTTTATGTTGATCTCCTCTTTATCGAACACTTTTCCAAGAGCCATTAAATGATTGACAATGTGAGTGAACCTTTTCTGTACTTCATATATTGTTTCACCAGTCCTCATTCTGAAAAGTTCATACTCCTGTATTAAAGAATTCTTTCTGGCTCTCTTGACCTCATCTGTGCCTTCATGCGTGACTTCATAGACGTCCTACATTTCTTTTGCAGTTTTGCATTGAGAGATCCTGAAAAATTCATCAACTATTAGTGTAGAGGAAATTATATTTCATGCTTTAACATCATATTGTGCTCTACGATTTTCTTCTTGATACCACTCAGAAAAATTTTTCAAAACAATTTTTCTATTCATAAAATGAGTTGGCTCAAAAGGACCATTTACTGTTGCAACCCAAATACCTCTATCCACGGATTCAAAAAAATTTGCATTTTGATTTCCTAAAAAGGATAGTTTTCACCAGCAAACAATGGTAGTTTGTTTGTCGATGCATCTTCACCAAAGGTTTAAAATCTAGAAGCCATTTCCAAGAATATAGTCGATTCAAAGAAAAATGTAGTCAACTAGTTTTTTCAAATATCTTATGAAAACCAGCTCTGGTGCCAATTGTTGAAAATAGAATGGCTTAGTTTGAACACCAAGAGGGGATGAATTGGTGAAATACAAAAATCAGAGTCTTTTCAAAATCTTTTTCGTAAAGTAGAAAACTTTCAAAAGTTTCTTGAAACTCAAGGAAAAAGATAAATCAAGTGCAATGGAAAATAGTTGACTGTGCAGAATATAAAGTCGACTTGAAAAGTAAAGATTTCAGGGATAGAAGATTCAAACACAGTTTTTATACTGGTTTGGCCAAACTGTCTACATCCAGTGTCGTTCCTGTACCCGGAAGAATGTGCACTATAATGGCCAAGGTTTTTACAACAATGTTTCTATAGAAACCTCCACGTCAAAATATAAAACACCTCTCTAACCCTCTAACCAAAATATAGGCATACCACACCTAAACAACAAAAACAATATATCCCATCTCCTGCAGTCTTTGACAACTATGAACAATCCTCAAAGTTTTCAAGAAAGCAGCATGTCCTCTTCCTGTAATCACAACCGGGCAGCCACAATCCCATCTATTATAGTCTTTGACCAACTAAATTGATTGAACATTTAATTCAATTGACTAATAATAAATGCTTGGTAAAAGAAACAAAATATAGTCGTTATACTTCACAACCATCAACAAAAATTCAAAACATAACTAACTAAGTCGAGTAGCTTGCGCACACAATCAACTTTTTCACTTCAATGCAGTTTTGAAAATCTTTCTTTGCAAAAATACTCACAGAATTGTTTGAGAAAATCTGTGCAAAGTCACGAGTTTTAATCGACTTGCTTCATAATGAAGTTGACTTAAAACTTGCAGTTTTGCCACACAAAATAAGTTCAATCAAAGTGCATGTGGTTTTCTTTTCTAAATCATATGTTATGTAATCACAGATGATATCTCATGTAGAACGTAGTGAGTATGCACACATAGACAAAATTAACACAAACATGTTTTCAAGAAATCATTCACATTAAAGTAATGAACATGTAACATATATGAATATGTAACAACACATGTTGTTATTAATAATGTGTTGTCATCATCATAAACCAGAAGCTATATGAGATTGTAAGGTTTAGCTAAACTAGTGTTTCTCTTATCAACAATCTCAACACGTACAATGGAAGAATGAGATAAAAACCCTAAAAAGAGAAGAGGAGAGCTCCTACATCCCCAATCTACCTCTAAAGGGACGAAAAGTGTGTTTCTAAGCTTTAGCCATCAAAAGATATAAACCCTAGGGCGAACAAGTCCTTAAATAGATCAAAAATTGGCCCATAAGCCCAATACGCCAGCGCTCAGTGCCCCCACTTAGGGCAACCGGGCGCTGGTTCGAGAAGAGTGGCGCTCAGGGCCCTGAAAGGGGCAAGCATGAGCTCTACGACACATCTGGCTGGCGCTCAACACCCCTTAAGGGGCAAGCGGGTGTTGGTTCGAGAACATCACCCCTAAGGGCCCCTGAAAGGGCAAACAGGCTTCTTGCGTGACATATTGCACCGAGGGCCCTAGAAAAGGGCAACCAGGCGCCATGCGCCTTCTTCAACCTTCTTTTCTGGTGCTTTTGTTATCCCTTTTGGTTTCCGACTATTCGATACTTTTACTCCTCTTCCAAAACATCCCAATAACCTACAAAACAAAGGGAATTTAGTGATAAAATCATATAGTATAACCTCGATTCACTCACACAATTTTATGTCTCCTCTTCAAAATAAGTCTATTAATAACAATTTTTAAAATAAGTGTTGGGAGACACGTCGTGATTAGGATTTTTGTTTTCTCTTTTTATTTCTAGTTTTTCTTGTCATTAAAAAATTATTTCTTTTGAGAAAATTATTAAAATATTAACTTTCTACAAATTGTTTTTAATTAATTTTTTTATCAGTAGAATCTTTTGAAAATTTTCTCAAAATAAAAAAAGGTGTAGTTTAAAAGTTATAAGTGAATCAATGCAAATTACCATGTTGTTTACATAATTTATCCATATGTAAAAAAAAATATCTTTAATTATATTCAAACCATCGGAGACTAACCTCACACATCATATAAGTAAAAAAAAAAAAGGTTTATTTAGAAGATGATTTATTAGATGTTCAAGGTAAATTTTTTTGTACTAGTTCTCTTTGCTAAAAGAAAATATGTGGAAAAGATTAAACTATTTTTTCAAACAAAATACTTGAGCAAACCAGTGAGGATATGGTTCATTAGTGCACAAATTTGATTATTATAAAAATAAGAAACAAAATAAGGGCATTTTTGTCAATTAATTAATCGATCATTTTCTATTATTATTTTTATCATTTACAAAGTTACATTCAAATAATTTATTTTCATTTAAATCTTTTTCTTTTAAATTTTTAGTAATATTTATAAAATATAATAAGAAACAAATAAAAAAGATAGGGAAACCAGTAGGAAATTGAATCCTAGACAACTAAATTCCTGCCACGCGATAACCATTTTTAGGTTCAGTTTTGTTTCGATTTCTAAGTATTGTTTGTTTTAGATCATGAAGCTTAGTCACATGACTAATTTTTTTTTCTTCTTTAAAGAATGTCTTTAAATAGGCAAATGAAGTAGTTGTGCAATATCTTTTTTGACTATTGAGTAACTTTTCTGAACATTTTCTTTTTATTATCTGTCAAGCTTGATCATTGACAAGCACATCTAGTGCTTTATGCAACATTAATTGTCTTTCCCGTCTTCATACAACATCCTTGATAATTAGCAACAGTTATCTTTCTACTTCAAAAAGTGATGAAAATGCATCGTACTAGACAATAACTAAGCCAAGGTTGAAATAAACTTGTGTTAAGATAGTTGAAGGTTAATGCAGCTTTATTTAAACCTTAATTAATATTTGAATGAAATTTATATTGGACGTGAATCCTTTTGGCGATAGATGGTTCCCTACATCATAAGATTAAGCTTAAAGAATATTCTTTATATTATTGTTTCAGTACGAGGTCGAGTTATTTCAACACTTATATAATTTTTCCGTCCAGGTCATCAGGTAATTGTTCAGTCCAGTCTTCATGTTTGGTCCACATTCGAAAGTGTACATACCAAAGGTTCTCCGATGCTAAAGTCAGCAAATCGTTCGTACGAAGTTCAATGCAAGGGTATAAAATGCACTATAAATGCGATCCCCTACTTCTTACCTTTGACCTATATTTATAGTTTTTGATATGGGCTTGAGATTAGTGAAATTTTAATTCTGGCCCAATCTCACCCCAATACTTCTAATTACCATTTACCTCACTAGTGGAAAAATACCTTTCTATGACAGACCTACTATGACGTACAAAAATTATACGTCATAATAGGTTGATCGATGGCAAAATTGTAATAAAAGTAAGATATATTATGACGTAGTTTTATACATCAGTCATAATATAAAATGCGGTGGCAAACTTGTAAATAAGTTGAAATATATTATTACGTATATATGAATATACGTTATAATATGTTAAAATTTTTTAATGTATTATTACCTCTGCAATTTTATCTCTTTCACGTTCCCTCTCACTCTCAGACTCTCTGGCCCCTTTCTGTCATCTCTAATTTTATCCTCTCATGCTCTCTTCCTCTTTTCATCTCTTCCTCTCTAAACTCTCGTTCCAAGAACACTCCCTTCACGTTTTGCTTTTCTTGCTCTGAGAACACTCTTCTTCCGCGACGCGCAAGGGGCCGCCATCAACTAGGTTTTCTCGTCTCGTCCACTAATGCAGACCGCCGCATCCACAACCCCTCTCCGACCAACAGCTGGAACTGGTGGTTTCGTCGCACATACTCTACCCTTACTCTGTGGCCTCGGTGGCGTCGTCGCAGCTGGAACAGGCTAAGAGGAAACGGGAGCGACCGAGGAAGTACGGCACATCAAAGCAGGCTCTTGCTTGTCGTCTCAGTCGTTCTCCGTTGACAAGAAGCCCCACTTACCAACGTTCCCTTCTTCATCATCTTTCACGTCCAAGAAATCTCATTGCTTCACTCTAGGTTTGCTTTCCCTTTCTCAATTTCACTTATTAATACTTAGAGAATTGGGCGAGTTGCAATATCTCAAGGTGTGCTTGATCTAGGAATGAATCTGTTAACCGGACCTGTCAAGAGTTTTTTCCCTTGAAATTGGTAATGTCCTTTTGTGTAAAATTTCCAATAATTTGGTTCCATAAAAGGGAAATTATAAAACCTAAGTAATGTTTAAACCGTAGAGTTATAAATATCACTAAATCTGTGTAAACCAAAAAGTCCTACAAATAACAAAAAAAGAATATGATGTCTTTTTCAATTCTTTTATTGTCTATTCAGATTATTTTTCACACCATTCTTAACACTTACTTTTGGTTTGAAGCTCAGTTAGATTTCGCATATAACTTATTTCAATCCTTGCTGAAACTTTAGTTGAACATTGCTACTCAGTGTGTTGAGTCCAATTATAAACCTTCATATTTTTAGTACAGTTATTAGTTTTAGCACTTTTAGCCCGTTTTAGTTACTAATTTTAGGTCTTAAGTAGTTATATTTTGATTTTTACGTATATTTAGTGAGTTGAGTTGTTTCTTAGCTAGATTTTACCATTTTAAACTTGTTAAGACAATTGTCTTACTTCCTTCTAGGAGAGTTTAGTGTTGTTGTGTAAATAGGTTAGCTACTGCTTTAGGTGTCTTATATCATTTAGAATGTGCCTACTAGGTAGTTTGTTTTAATTTTACCTTAGTTTTTACTTTTTTTATGTCATTTAGAATGTGTTTAGATAGTTGTTTAGCATTTCCAAATACTAGTTTAGTTCAATTCTCAAATTTTGCAGTTTTAGCCTATTGTAATCTAGTTTACGTCTTAGATAGTCAAATTTTAAGTTTTATGCAGATTTTGGTGTTTGAGTTATTCTGTATCTTCTTTTTACATATTAAAACGTGTCTAGATGTTTTCTTTAATTTTTCCTAAGCTGATTTAGTGCAGATTTACATTTTTGGCTAGTTTAGTAGGCTATCTTAGTTTTAGGTAGTGAATTTTTGAAGTCTTCTTATGACTTAAAGTTTTGGATAGTTTTTGAAATTATATAATCATAGCTGCATAAATTACAACACTGCACAGTTTATGCTATTTTCTGCTAGATCTCTTGCAATTTTGGAAGTTCATAATAGGAGGAACAGGGAAGATAGTACTAATGATTGCCTATAGTACTAATGCCTAAGGAGGACNAAGGACTTAAGAAGTACTAATGATTGCCTATAGTTTTCTTAATACATTCTAGTTATTGTTTTCTCTAATTAATGGAATAATATTATATATACATTTAGATTGTAGAAGATAGTTTTAAAAACAGTAACATGAGCTTCACCCTTTGATGCCTTTACTATAAAAAATTAAAATACTTAGTGATTTCATTTGAATATTTGTAATTGAAGGGAAATACATTTATCTAAGACCAATATAGACCTTTATGGAATTGATTTCTATTGCAGGCAACTAAAGATTGTGTTGCCAAGACGTTGAAAAGATTAGAGGAGAAGATTCAGGGTCAAGTAAATTGTCATATTCATGATACTTTCTGCTTTTGGTTGTTAATACTTGGTATCTTTAAAATGATGAGGGCACTACTGACTACTATTGATTGCCAGTTTTATAGTATTTAAATTTGTAACGTGATGTTTTTCCCTTTTATAGGTTTTGAACCATTTGTTATATCTTATGCAAGTTTCAAAAAAGGGTTGTCAAAGGCGAGTTGCTTTGGCTCTTGCACATCTTTATTCTGTAGATGATTAGAGAAAATTTTTTATTGATCACTATGGTATATATCTTAGTAAATGTTTTTTCATGGGTTTAGTTCTCATCATTTATTGTTTTACAAACTCCTTTTTGTATTTGTGTTCAAGTTGATCATTTGTCCATGCAGTAGGTCTTGAGTTGCTTATAGGGCTTCTTGGATCATCCAGCTCTAAGCAGCAACTTGATGGTGTCATGGCTTTATGCAAGTTGGCCAATAAAGCATCGACCTTGTCCTCTTTCTCCAACGCCACAGGTAAATCCAGTTGGCTTATCATCAGTTTTCACAATTTCACATCATAGAATTTTAATTATAAAACAATGCTTTAAATTTCTTCATAGGTAAGATCTTTATACACACTTTGTATACTCACTGAATTAGGTAGTAATTGTAATTTGCTTATATGAATGTAACATGTGTCTAGAAATACTTTTTATTTAAAATTTCTTTAGACCCTGGTGTCATATTAAGTAGTCAGTAGCTAATAATAGTTTATAATAGATTTATATTATTTGTATATGATATTGTTAGACTGAATAAATAATAGTTAGTTTGTACAACTGTTAGCTTTTACAACTATCAGCTATTATTAACAATAGCTTTTGTTGTAAACGGTGCCTATAAATAATTTTATGTTCTTATTTCAAGTGAGCAGAAACCATAAAATTTCANTTTGTTCCTCTTGTTTGTTTTCTCTAAAATATATTTTATGATGACTAATGACATGACTATATAAATACGTGGTCTACTGAATATAACGAGTTTTTTTCTTCTATCTGAATATTTTATGATGACTAATGACATGATCCTTTTTTTCTTCTATCATTTGACATGTGTTTGGTAATCTATGGAAGGTATCGTGTACATAGTGATAAAAAGTTTGTTGTTTGTAGTATACATCCATTTAAGCAGGCCACATTGTAGTGCCTTGGTTGTGTAGAGGTTAAGGTACTTGTTGCCAAAATTTACCACTGCACTCCAAAGTGTTTTTCAGATGCTCGACAACATCATCGTGTCTTACATGATCATGCTGCAAGTTCATGTAATGAAAATGGAAATGAGGAAGAAGAGTTATGAGGGCAATTTAATAATTCTGGATCTGAATCAATCACTACCACCTTATCTTCCTCTGCATCAAGTGCTAGCTTGACAAATGGGTTTGCACCTGTTTATCCATCAGCCATTACACAACAAAGTGGTGGTGAAACTTGGTTTGAAGTTGGATGATCTAAGACATATACGCCAACAGCTGATGACATTGGTATTCCTGCTGAAATTCCAGCACCAGTTGAAAAGCAAATTCCTGCTGGAATTCTTGGAAGTCTCAAAAACAATTACCATCATGCTGATGGCCAAACCTGGTAACTTTCTCACTGTAATTCTCTTTCCTAGTTATCTATTATGATTGTTTTAATTTTAACCTGCCCTTTCTTAAACTTTGCTTTAAATATTCTTGTTTCTCTCCACTTACATGAGCCTGGAAGTACTAGAATGCTTTCACAGTAAATTTGATGCATTTTGTAGTCTCCTCTTACATTTCCTAGTAATGTCCAGCTAAAAGTAGTGAAGTTACAAGTTTAGTGTTCATAAAATTAAAGCGCAAAACAAAGTCTATGGTTTTTAATTGCAGTAGTACTACATTGCGGGAGATCCTTTTAGCATAAATTTCTAGCGCAAAGCTTTCAAAACTTTAAAAATAGTTCATGTCTCTCTGCTTAAGCTACCTTTCACGGTTCTCTTGCCTTTTTGGTTGGAAGAATGACATAAATCCTACCTCCTGTACTTGACATAATATGGGTTTACAAATATCATACTTTGTGCAACTTATGTAATATTTGCAAGGGTGTTGCACTGCACTAGCTTTCGCTTTGTTGAGTTAACACTCAACAATGTTGTGGCTTAAGGGTTAGACAGGCTTAAATAAATTTAAGAATGAGACATTTTTATTTAATTATAAACCAATTTATGTTAAAATGTATCAGTTTTATTTTAAATTTATTTTTTGAATGCCTAAAACAATTTAACTTGTTAATGATGATTTGCTTTTGGGATGCAGGATCGACCATCTACCAAGGTTCATGCTGCTCCAAGTGGTAGGTCTTCCTTGGGATACCTCTTTGGTGGTCCTCCAGTGAACTAATTAATTCATGGCTATGGTTCAAATCTACCATCATGATGAATCATGTGTAAAATAGATAGTGTTGTCATTGCCTTGTGTTTAGATTAGTGAACTTTCTGTTATTCTACTGAACCTCTTGACAATGCTGGTGTGGCTGATGGCCTAAACTAAGCTGATTCTAGGTTTGTTGTTTTGTGTTATTGTGTGGGTTTCAATTAAGGAATTTACTTTGCCAATGAGCTAAAGTTCAATTATGAAATCAAGTTCATTTTTTTATAGTGGTTTTATACTTTTTTGTTTTGAGATTTTTAAAGAAAATAATAGTATTTGTTTGAAAATTTTATAACATATTAGAGTTGAAGTGTTGGTGATTGTATTTTTATTGTGAATGGAATCAACTGTAATTGGAATGGAATCAATTGAGAATGATTATAATTTCATTGGAGGTTAATTGTAATAATAATTTTTTTTTTAAAAAAAAACATATATTATGATGTACAAAACAATGTTCGTCATAATATGTTGGTTTTGAAAATCACATATTATAACGTGTAAAATAATTTACGTCATAATATCTTTTGCACATTTTATGACTGATTTTAGAAACTACGTCATAATATGTTCAAGCTATTATGACGTAAATTTTTGCTACGTCATAAAATGCGCAGACTTATTATGACGCCCAAAACTATGACCCCTAAGAACTACGTCATAAAAGGTCATTTTTGTACGTCATAAAATGTCTTTTTTCCATTAGTGCCTTAATCCTTGTAAGGAAAACTTGTTTATTGAATGAAGCAGGACATCCCTGATGACAACCGTTTGGTCCTGCCTATTGTTTGACCATTTCCTGGTTACTTCAGCTATCTTCTTCTCCAGAGTCGTCCAGTTTGGTTGGTGTGAGATATTGTGTAGGGTCATCCGGCCCATGCAGTACACAAGCCCCCCAAGCCTTAGACGACGTAGTTAGCATTGGGTTTTGTTGTGGTCGATGCTAGCAGTCAAAGGGTAAAGCTTGTTTGGTGCATTTTTGGAACATCACTTTGGGTGGGAAAACATGTGTCATAAGGGTGTGTTGCCTCCTTCTCGGGTAGTGGTAGCTTCGTTAAATTTGGACCGTTGGTCGTGGCAAATTTCAACGGCTGTGATGATATGATGGTTTCTAAAATTTTTCTATAAATAGGGGGTGAGGTGTTGTCATTTTCATCGCTCTTTACCTTGATCTTGATACCGTTCGGTCAAGAAGCTATTCTTTTTCTTAAGGTAATAATGGCTGTTGTGTGAGTTATTTCGTTTGAGGAGTCTTCAGACAGAGGCGGTGAGGGTTCGGCAGATTCGGGCGGTCGGTCTTCATCCCCCAACTTTGTGTCATCTTGTTACCTGCAAACAATCGAGCGAGATAGTCCCGCAGAGCCTTCCTCTCTTGTTTATTCTGGTGAGAGGGTTATTAACGAGGTAGCCTTTGCCCTTCTTTTGGGTGGGGTCGATATTGACGATGATGAGTGATAACGGTCTAAAAACCGTTATTTTTATACTTAAATTTGATATCAAAGCACACCCTTTATGACTTAGAATGAGCTTAGAATCATGCAAAACACTTAGTTTAGTCATAAGAGAGTCAAAAGAAGTTTTTAGAGATATTATGCTTGTTTTTACATTGTTTTGGCAGGATTTGATTAGAATTGAATGATGGAAGTGAAGAAGTGAGGACTTAGACTCAAGAAAGGATGAGAAAAGATACAAAAGAAGAGTAAGGTCCACCGCTCAACGCCAATTCCAACGATGAGCGCCAGCTTCCAGGAGGAAGGCACTGTTTGACGCCTGAGTGGTGATGCTGAGCATCCTGCGATTATAGGGGCTACCGCTGAGCGATCAAATGAGCGTTGAGCGCCTAAATGGTGGGCCTAGGCCAAAATTCTGTTACTTTTCTGTGTTATAAATAGCCCCAGTGTGACCCTTAGGGTAATCTTTTGGCAGAAGAAAATTTCAGAGCACCTTTTACACTCCTTGGAGGCGGTTTCTTGGATGCTAAGGCTCCAATTTATCAAGGTTTAATACCTATTTTGGTCCTTCCTTTGGGAGGGTTTGTTCAAAGTGATCCCTCCTTTTTTCAAAAGTTCACTTGTCTTAGCTTTCGCAAAAACTGTTCAAAGTGGTCCTTTTTGGTAACGGCGTTAAGTTCACTAACGGCAGACCTGTCAGGTGTCTAACATGTGCTGATATGGCATTGTTATGTGTTTAAAAAAAATATACTGTGACGTGTAAATGTATGTTGTTAGGGTTAAATTAAAAAATGAATTAGGGTTATATTACAAAATGAATTAGGGATTTGCTAAGGTTTGTGTCTTTCTATTCTGTTTTGTGACGTTGGAAACTTCGTACTTTGTCTCTTGCTGTAGTGGAAATGTCTTGTTTTGTGCATTACTCCTGATAGATCCGTGCTTGTTGCAGGTTTCGTTGTGGGATTTGAGATTTGCATTATTGGGGCCCCTTTGGATCTGGGTTTTGAAAGAACGCGTCTTGGTGATTTCATCTGGCGGTTTATGGACTATTGATGTTCTTCTCAAAACATCACCATCAACGGAAGGTTTAAAGGATGAAAGAAGATCCTTGACGAACCACGATGCCTGACGGTAGAAGAACCCATAATCTGTAGTGCGCTGATGGACGAAGAGGATGGATTGAAGGTATCAACCCTAAGTGCCCCAGATTTTCCCAATCTGCAACGCAAATTTTACCCCAAAGATTTTTCTGATAAAATTTTTTCTTACCCAATTTTACCCCAGATTTTCCCAATCCGCAACGCAAATCCCTAATTCATTTTGTAATATAACCCTAATTCATTTTTTAATTTAACCCTAACAACATACATTTACACGTCACAATATTTTTTTTTTAAAACACATAACAATGCCACATCAACACATGTTAGACACCTGGCAGGTCTACCGTTAGTGAACTTAACGCCATTACCAAAAATGACAACTTTGAACAGTTTTTGCGAAAGCTAAGACTTAAGTGAACTTTTGAAAAAAGGAGGGACCACTTTGAACAAACCCTCCCAAAGGAGGGACCAAAATAGATATTAAACCATTTATCAATTCTAGGGTTTACTCTTTCATCTTTTCCATTAATTCCATCTAGTTTCACCATGTCTATGGTGAACTAAACCCTTTGTTTTGGGGAACAATGTAATCCTTTTGAAACTCTCTTATATTGAAATCCTTATTTTATTCATATGCTTGTATTATCAATTGTTTGAGTTTTCTTTTCTAATGTTAATGCTTACATCGTTTAACTCATTTGGTGTCATGATATTTGATTTTGTCGATACGAGAACATACGGGGAAATCTAAAACTGATAAGAATTCTCTTGATTATGAAATACTGCCTAGGAATAGGAGTAGGACGGTCAATTTGATGGCAACCCCTAAAGGGACTTCCCATCCAAAGAAGCATCGACTATACTAAGACTATAAAAGGGAAGTTGATTGAGAACTTAATCTTTTCTTTCTAAAGTCTTAGCATGTTTCTCTCTAACTAAAATACATTCTACTATGTTTTGTAGGTCATTAATAAAGCTTGGCAACACTTGGATGAGTAATCAAGCAAGGAGTAGCAAAGGAACATAGAATGGAAAAGAACACTGCTGGCGCCCAGCGCCCTCTTCNTGCCGNCCANCGNCANCAACANCANNTTCCTCATCTTCATNTTTTTCTGCTGAGTCAGCTCTTGTAGCTTGCTTCCCAAGCTTCCTCCACTTGTTTTACAGCATGTGCACATTAGAGTAGCTTGCACCAGACGCTTGNAAGCTCTCNTTTCTTCTATAAATAGAGAGCTTCATTCTTTGTAAATTCAACTTGATTTGGAGTAATGAAATGCTGTTGAATTCTCAGCTATCCTCTCAAGTTCAAACTTGTGCCTTGTTATCTTGCACCTCCTCTAGCTCTTTTCCCTTTTGGAAAGCCTACCGAGTTAGAATTCTACCAAAAACATTTATCCAACATCACCAGACATTTTCACAAACACCTTTAGTGCAATTCAAACTTCATCTCCTTCATCATTCCGCTGCCATTTCTGGACTTGGAGGCTGTTCGTGATTGAATTCCAAGAGAGCTTCCATCACAATTGCTTTAAGCTTTTGTACTTAATGCGTTGGTAATTACTAGGGAGACTAGGAATGGTAAACTAGTAATTGGTAATAGGCTTTCTTCGCCGAGGAATCGAGTTTTGGGTAATTTAGAAAGTTGCATGACATTGATAATACAACGAATTTAATAAGAATAGTAGATATAAGAGGGTGGATAAGGATGAAATTGTAAACCCCAACAACTCCATTCATTCATATCTTTTATTTGCCAATTGATTCAATTGGCATTTGCATGTTTAGATTTAGTTTTGCATTAACACTACAAAATTATTCTTCTTTCAAGTCTTATGCAATCAATTTATATGAAAGATAAAGCCTAAGAGTCCCTTGGGAAACGATCTGGACTTACTGTTTATTATTACGTGATACGATCTGGTACACTTGCCAGAGGCTTAACAATGAGGTTGTACGAGCGAGAGGTTTACCGATCGTTCAAGGGAACAGGTGGGCGTCGCATGACGTAGGTCTTTACGTATACGACTATGGTGTAAAGGAGGAGTTGCAATGGTGGTTGGACCAGTCGTTCGTTGTTAGAGACGAGGAGGATGCCCAATTAGTATAGTTGAATGTTAGCCAAGAGAATGAACAAGTTTTTCACAGGAAATGGTCAAGTGTAGAGGATTTCTTTTTTGTGTATACTTATTTGTTCAATCAATTGTACGTTCCAGTACCCTTCACAGCCTTTCAGTTGGTCATCCTCAGTGAGCTTAATGTTGCCCATTCCTAGCTACATCCAAACAACTAGGCTTTCGTGCAAGCGTTTGTAGTGGTTTGCTCTACCTTGGGGATTATCCCTACATTTCTCATTTTTTTTCACTACTTCAACGTCCGCCCACTTGCCAAATAAGGACGAGTATCTTTGACATCCGTCAAGGATAATTGTTTATTCAAGTCGTATGCAGAGTCCTTCAAAAATTTCAAAAATAGATATTTTAAGGTTGTAATAAGAGAATATAGCCAATCAAAATTCCATGACGAGGTCGAGCTTCCTCGGTTTCCCTTTTATTGGACAAAGGATCCTCGTTAAATAAACACTTGGCCAGTCGGCCTTATGAACTCCACTGATTTTGAGGCTGTTAGAATTATAAATAGTTTGCCCCGCCGTTTTTCTGCCTACGACCTTGTTGAGTGCCTTGGCTCTGAGGATTTTGATCAAATGGTGTTCGATATTGTATTTTTCATTTATTGTATTTGGTGCTTTGGTGTTAACTTAGCTAAGTTTGTGTTTTCCTTTCAGGCATCATGTCCATTCGGGAAATCCAACTTCTTGTCTTCTAGGAAGTAAATGGACGTTGTTGCGACATTGAAGAGCCGCGATCCTCATTTCGGTTCTTCTAGTTGAGCGACCACGACCGTGAAGAGTCGTTCGACCGCTATCGTGCAAGAGGTTGTTCAGAACGTTCCCTAGCCCACCCCCGTGGTTAATCTTGAGCAATCTTCTGGGGCGGCTATTGCCACTGCCATTCCTCTGGTGGAGAAAAAGAGGAAGTCGCATAAAGCGGGGGAAAGATCATCCTCCAAGAGGAATAGCTGTGAAGGGAGTGTACCTCGACCTCTTCTGGGCAGCGTATTCAGCCTCGCGTTCAATGCTAGTCACAAGACTAACTTCGATATGAACTCGACCGAACGGGTGGTCGTGGAACCACTATCCGAGGCGGAAGTGACAATGTTGTGTTGGAGTTATTGACGGGCGACAATGTTGTCTTGGTACCTCCACAAATTTATTGACTGGCAAGGGGCAGAGCATGTGCAGGCCGAGCTGATTGAAGAGAAGAAAATCACTGTCGTTCTTCGTGCAGAGGTCGAAACACTGAGGACCACCCATGGAGGGTGCGAGAAGAAGCAAACTAATCTTCAGCTAGAGTTGAATGAGGCCAAGCAGCAGCTCATGGGAGTTGCCGAGAGGATTCAAGTCACGCAAGTAAGGGGAGACCAGGTGGTCAAAGAGTGCGGCAGGTTAAAGGCGGCGACGACAAATCAAGTGATGTGGGAGGAAGAGCTGGCTAATGAAAGGAAACCCCTGACCGCTCGACTTGCATAGGCGAATGAGAGGATCGCCACCTTGATTGCATCCGTCATGATTGAGTACGAGGAAGGTTTCAACAAGGCCCTCCGCCAAACGTCTTTCTTCTTGGGAGTCGATTCGTATGCTAAGGGCTTTGAGTGATGAAGGAAGTTTATGAGGGGAATTTGATCCCTCTTGATGAAATGCCCAACAACGAGGATAAATCGGCAACTGAAGAGGACACTGGCAAGGGAGAACCAACGACTCCTGATGGCAATGATGAGGCTAAGGAGAAATAAACTTGTCTTGGGAGGGGGTTTGTGATCTTCATAGACCTTTGATAAAGAAATAACCATAAAATAATACACTAAATATATCTTTTGGTCCTCATATTTGTGCCCAATTCTCAATTGGGTCCTCATGTTTTTTTTTGTCCCAATTGAATCCAAATATTTGTTAATCTGAGGCAATAAAGTCCTCTCCGTTAACTTTCCACCGACGCCGTCTAACTGTGATGACGTGGATCAGACATTCATTGGTCATTTTAAGTGATTCAATTACGTGGAATTTATATTTAAAAAAAAATAGTTTATGACAAGGATATTTTTATGTAGGGGATTTACTTAAGTTGCATTAGGGGATTAGGGATTGCAATCTGCTGAGCTAGGGATTTAACTCGGGGAGTGAGTGAAAATTAGGGATTTCATTTGGCAAGAAGAAGAAGTAGACGAAGACAATCATCACATGAAGGGCTTTGAAGGAGGCTGAAAAGTTACGTCAGTTAAGGTTAGTATGATTTGTGCTATCTTTATGCGTTGTGGTCCCCACTTTGTTTCATTTAGGAGGATGTACTGATATTGCGTTCTTGATGCGTTTTGGACCCGATTTATTTGGTGTATGTTTATAACATGTATGTGTTATGTTCTTACTCTGTTTTTCTGTGATGGGTCCCCAATTTGGTATCTTATCGTATGATGGGGCCAGAATTTGCATGTTAAAATGCGTACTATACTACGGACATTGTGGTCCAAAAATTTCATTTTTCAAATAGTATAGAAGTAATGGTCCCCTTGTCTGTCTAAGTGTTTCCCTAGTAGGGATCTTAGTTTGTTCCACTGTCCCCTTTATGTGTGAGTGTTTCCTTACTAATTAGGGAGTGTAATAATAAATTATCTCCCCAATGACGTACAAGTGTTTAAATCTTGTGCTTCATAGGTAAAATACCATGGCTGATGAACGTATTAAAGTTTTGGTCCACCATACTGGCCATTTTGTTACACTAGATAATGGATATTTAATATTTGACGGAGAGATAACAGAATGGTCTTGTGATCCAGACCTTTGGAGCTATTTTGGAATATTAGCTTCAATTAAAGTCTTAGGTCACGTGGACATAAAAGAACTTTGGTACAATTTAGGAGGTGCTTCAATAGTGTCAGATAGGTTAGAATTATTGACTAATGATAGGGGTGCCATGCATATGCTGAATATTGCAAGGTTAAATGATGAAGTTCATTTGTACGTGGTTCATAATACCATGAAACCAAACATAATATAAATGATTGATTGGGTTGATGGTGAGGTTGAGGCTGAAGTTGGAACTCAAATGGAGGAAGTTCAGGATGATGGTGATGCTGATCAAGTTGGTAGAGAGTTGGAGGAGGCTGAGGGTGAGGTTCAGGCTGAACTTGGAACACAAATAGAGGAGGTTCAGGGTGATGGTGATGCTGCACAAGTTGGTAGAGAAATGGAGGAGGCTGAGGGTGAGGTTCAACCTGAAGTTGGAACACAAATGGAGGAGGTTCAGGGTGATGTTGATGCTGCACAAGTTGGTAGAGAAATGAAGGAGGCTGAGGGTGAGGTTCAGCCTGAAGTTGAAACACAAATGGAGGAGGTTTAGGGTGATGTTGATGCTGCACAAGTTGGTAGAGAAATAGAGGAGGCTGAAGGTGAGGTTCAGCCTGAAGTTGGAACACAAATGGAGGAGGTTCAGGGTGATGTTGATGTTGCACAAGTTGGTAGAGAAACGGAGGAGGGTGAGGGTGAGGTTCAGCCTGAAGTTGAAACACAAATGGAGGAGGTTTAGGGTGATGATGATGATGAAGTTCAGGATGATGGTCATGCTGAACAAGTTGGTATAAAAATGCAGGAGGTTGAGGGTGACGTTGAGGGTGAAGTTGCTAAACAATCACTAGAGGAGGACGAAGTACATCATGCAGATGAAGCTGAAGTACATGATGTACATGATTTTGAGCTACAGGATGTACAAGAAGATGATGATGTGGATGAGGGTGGACATGATGGTGATGATGAGGGTGGACAAGATGCTGGAGATAATGCTGACGATGAGGATGAGGATGTAGGTGACAGTGAATATGAAGATGAAGATGAAAATGCAGATGACTCTATTGTGAAGAAAGTGAAAGTCTAATTGATGTCAGGGTTGAATGTGACATGGGGACTTTTAAAGGACAACCTTGTAGTCCAGAAGGTGAATGTTCAATGGCAAGTGATAATGATGCCATGCATGATGTTCGTGGCTTGTCTGACATTGAGTGGGTGTCAGATCAATTGGATAGTGGTCCAAATAGTGAGGATGATGATGCTTCCATTCCCAAAACTTTGTTCCCCACATTTACTATGCCTAAAAGTTTGGGGGAATATAAATGGGAAGTAGGAATCTATTTCACTGACAAAAAGGAATTCACTAATGCAATTAGGACATATGCACTGAGTAATGGCAGAAATTTAAAATTGATTAAGAATGATAAGAAGAGGGTAAGTCTAAAATGTTTGGGGGGCAATGGGAAATCCAAATGGTATGCTTATTATGCGTATATATGTCTTGACAAGTCCTGATAGTTAAGAAAAGTTATTGATGATCACACCTGTAGTAGAGATTTCAATGTCAAGTTGATAACTACCAAATGGTTGAGTGAAAGGATGGAAAAAACTATCAGAGAAAACCCTAATATTAAGGTCATGGACATTAGGGACAAATTGAGTAGGAAATGGAATGTAGCAATCTCTAGAAATATGGCTTTTAGGGCAAGAACCATGGCAAAATATAGTGTTGAGGGCTCATTTAAAAAACAATTCAGAAGACTCCATGATTATGGTCATGAGGTTTTGCAAAGAAATCAAGGTTCTGTAACGCGCCCATCCCATAATTACTCTAGGCTAAGCACGCGTAACCATGGAGTTCTTATGAGTTAGGCTACCGAAAAGCAAATGCATTTGTTGATATGAGTAGCCAAATCAATTCCTTTAAGCTATCCTTCAACTGTATAGTCCCATACCTATACA
>NC_028355.1:18952268-18957689 GCF_000741045.1 Vigna radiata var. radiata | reverse complement strand
AAAAGCAAATGCATTTGTTGATATGAGTAGCCAAATCAATTCCTTTAAGCTATCCTTCAACTGTATAGTCCCATACCTATACAATCTCTAGATCCCTCTCATTCCGGTGTATGTTCGATTCGTCCACGTGCCCCTTCCACTGGAAGCCTGCCAGGAGCCTCTCCTTGTCAATGCCTCTTGCATCGACGATCACTCCCCGCCCTCGTCAGTGCCCGGGTGTCACAGGTTCAACAGTCTAAACAAAGGTTGAAAATCATAATGATGAGTGTACTTTTAAGAGAATTTATATATGCTTGAAGGCTTGCAAAGATAGCTTCATTAGTTGTAAACCCATCATTGGGTTGGATGAATGTTTTTTGAAAGGAAAGTATGGAGGGGAGTTACTAACAGCAGTTGGAAGAGATGGAAATGAACAAATTATGCCCATTGCATATGTTGTTGTTAAGGTTGACAACAAGGACTCCTAGACTTGGTTCTTGGACCTTCTCATTCAGGACCTTGGAGGGGAAGATGTAGCTTCATCATGCACATTCATTTCAGACCAACAAAAGGTCATTCAGTCATCATGCACATTCATCTAAGTACAATATATTTGACATATAACTTAGCTCACTCTAAACATTATACATGTCAGGGTCTTTTGCATGCTCTTCAAGATCTTCTACCTAGGGTAGACTAAAGATATTGTGTTAGACATTTGTATTCTAACTTCAAAAAGCAATATCCTAGAAAGGACCTTAAACGGCTCATGTGGAGTGCAGCAACAGCTACATATCCACAACCATGGGAGTCTGAAATGAGAAAAATTAAAGAGATCAATTTAGACGCATTTAAATATTTGATTGCAATTCCACCTAGGTATGTAATCACTGTTCCTCATAATTTAAATTTCCTGTTATATTTAGTTTGAATGAATATATTTACTGATATATTGATCTCAAAGGTATTGGTCAAGATCTAGATTCACCCATACATCACATTGTGACACTCTTGTCAACAACATGTGTGAGGGCTTCAACAGTGTGCTACTTCATACTATGTGTAAGCCAATTATATCCATGTTAGAAGACATTAGGGTTTATATTATGAAGAGATGGGCTACCAACAGGAATAAAATGGCATTATATCAAGGTTCTGTTTACCCTAAGGTACTCAACAAATTTCAAAAGCACTCATGGCTAACAAGATATTGGTTACCAAGGTAATTATATTCATACAATTAAATTTGTATTCACTCTATGCCTATTTTGTTGGTAACTGTGTTGTCATTTTGTACTGATGACAGGTGGTCATCAGACCAATTATTCGAAGTGATTCACATTTCACAATTTAGGGAGAAATTTGTTGTCAATCTTGACAACAAAGACTGCAGTTGTAGAGGATGGTTAATCAGTGGCATTCCTTGCACTCATGCCATCACTGCAATGAAGTTCTTGAATTTAAATGCAGAAGACTACATTAGCCATTTGATGGAAAATCCCTTAGCCATGGTCAAGCACTTTCAAGAGAGTTAAAGTCATCCGGGTGTCTCCTTCTAAGCCTAAAAGCATGATCTCCCACCTTTGCTCTCATTGGCCAAAAATGAGGCCTTCTAACCTCTCCAATGATGGGAGGACATGTGGCCACTCACAAAACACAATCCTCTCCATTCCTAGAGTGCCATGTGGCCACTACTAAAAGTAAATCCTCTCGACTCCTAGGGTGCCATGTGGCTACCTTTTAAAAAGCAAATCCTCTCCAATGGAAGCATGACACATGGCACACACTTTCCACTTGGTTAGCTTTGCTTCATAATGGCTCCAAAGGTGGTCCACAAGGTAGAGTTGACACCATCTTCAAGGATGACTTTAACTCTCTTGAAAGTGCTTGACCATGGCTAAGGGATTTTCCATCATTCCCTCTGGTCACCCTAGGCTAGAGCAACCCAAGTGGCCTCCTCTAGCCACCTTCCTCCAAGAGTTGGCCCAACCTCTCTTAGAGAACCCTAAAACACTTCATCCTTCACCCTTAAACACACCAAAGCTGTGAGCCTTCCATCTTCATCCACCACCATTCTGCAAACCATCATCAAAACCATGAGCATCTTGAGTACATGGCTTGGTTGCTTCTAGATTTGGCTTGTCCTAGCTAGAGCATTGCCATCACCATTGGTTTAGGAAGTATGCTTATGATGAGACCTATAACAGCATCATATATCCTATCAACGGACAACATGTGTGGGAGATTACACCATATCCAAATATATTACCTCCAAAGAAAAGGGCAATGCCAAGAAGGCCCAAGAAAAAACGAAGACTACAACCTTGGGAGTTGAAGAAGAATGACTCGGAATTAAGAAAGGGTGGGAGACAAAAAACATGTGTTGTCTGCAAACAACTGTGCCTCCTACCCTCTAGAACAAGAAAAAAATCACATTAAAACTTACCTTGAACTTGGGGCATCCCCAAAATCTTTTGCCCCTGTTCTTAGGGGTTCTTGCAGTGCGGAAGACTGCATTCTCACCACAAAAGCAAGTGGGTTTTAGACCCAGCCTGCTCACACTGCCACAACTCTGTTGAAACCCCGAACCCAAGCATTTGCAAGAAGAAGATGAAGCAGACATTTGATCTGATCAAGCATAAACACTACTTCCACAACTCTGCTTCTGGCACTCTTCCTCCCGAGCACGAACAAGTATAAACTTTGGAGGAATTGGTCAGGGTTGATTTAAATATTAGGGCTTAGGGCTACCAACACCAAAAATTTAGTTTTCCACGTGGAATTTTTATTATACAAAAGAACACCCATTCAACTTAATATATATTGACATGAATATAAAAATTTTTACAGCTCATCACAGTTAGATGGCGTTAGTGGAAAGTTAACGGAGAGGGCTTTATTGCCTCAAATTAACAAATAATTGGATTCAATTGGGACAAAAAAAAAAACATGAGGACCCAGTTGAGGATTAGGCACAAATATGAGGACCAAAATATATATTTAACCTTTATTTTTTATTGGTAGAATCTGTCGGACCCATAGTGGCCTAAGAGAGAGAAAACCTCCAAAATGGCCATTAGATCACGAGAATGATTGGTCAGGAGGAAATTCTATTTCTTTTTGTTTGATTGTTTCCATTGCCTTTAATATCTTTGATTGTTGTGTCCACGCTATTGAGGAAATTCTATTGAGGAAATTCTATTTTCTTTTAGTTAGTACTCATAATTGGTGGCAGAAAGTATGGTGATTTGGTTGATGGGTTTTATTTATGGATCCCGTTATTTTGACACACTTTTTTTGACACACTTTTGACACCGTTAGGGTATTTGGTTTTTGGTTAGGGTATTCGGTTCTTGGACCTCTTTTGGGTTTTTTTATTATTTCATTTTGTGTTTACATTGTTTTGTTTTTGGTTGAGCAATTGATGGTTTGTCATTATTTTTCAACGATGTATGTTTGCACTTTGAACGAATACTTGACGGATGAGCAACGATCACTCATTTCGAAGACTCCATTTGCTTGGTTTTTACATTTGAGTGGTAAAGTTACATTGAATACTAAGATTTTGACGGAGTTAACTTTGAAATGGGTGGATTCCAACAATGGTTTTCTTATTGGAGACAAAGTTGTCAATATAAAATGAAAAGGATTTTTGTTTAGGATTAGGATTGAGTTCAGAGGGTGGTAGTATAAACCTAAAGGATACAATGGTTAAAAGTAATTGTGTGAAATACTTAGGAAAGGGAAGTAAAAATTTGAATTTTATTTGCAAATTCTTGTTGAAGAAACATAAAAAAGAAATACCTTGTGGTGTTTTTTGTAGCTTGTACATATTGGTGGGGATATTTGAGATTGTATTTCCAAAACGTTGTGGATGAGAGTTTCCTATTATGTTTGACATTGTTGAAACCTAAGTCGTTTGAGTTATTACTGTTGGGGTAGTTTAGTTTATTGTTATTTGTTGAAAAGTTTGAGCAAAGCTTCAAATTTAGTGAAGAAAGGCAAAGATACAAGTGACGTTTATGTCAATGGTTGTGTTTACATGTTGCAGGTATTTGTTATTTATTGATTTGATAAATGAATGATTTTTTGAATATTTGTTATGTGATTATGAATAATTTGTAACTATTACATGTTTTATAGGTATGGTTTTGTGAGCATTTTGTACCTCACCAAGTTGCAATAAAGAAGTCTCCAAGGATCTTGCATTGGATGGATACAAATGTGGGAGACAACATCGTCAAACGTGTTTTCGAGATGGGTGTGGTAGGTGATGTGTTTTTTGACTTGTGAATGTTTTGATATATTGACAATAGTTACCTAACATGTTATATGTTGTTTAATTTCAGTTTCATGTTGTTGATGATTTTGGTGGTGCATTGACGGATAAGACTGATGTGAAGGAAAAACAATCACAACAAAAAAGGAATGATGACCAACCATCAGCAAAGAAAATGCTTAGAAAAAAACGGAAAGAAAATTTGATGCCAACTGTAGAGGAGCAAGAATGTGCACTTGAAGAACTTAGAAGGAATGTCAATGTCGTGGAGGCACAGTTGGAGGAAGATAAGGCCAAAAGAAGAGGTAGAAGGCAAGACGATGGATCCCAAAGTGGTGGACGTCCACAACCATTCAGTGACAGTGCATTTCTTTCCCCTTGTGGAATGTCCAAGAACGAACCGGGTGGGTTTTCTCAGACCGAACATGGTGAAATGTTGCAGAGCACACTGAATGGAATGTGCAACACCGAACCACAATTGAAGACCTATGTGACAATGGGAAGAAGAATGCGTTATAAGAGTCAAGCCTTAAGGACACCATACACAAGAAATGTAGGACCTAGAAAGAAAAATTAGTGATTATTGTATGGTATTTATGTTATTGAAGTGGTTGATGAATAAGAGAAGAAATTGATGTTATAATTAAACCTATTTCTTGCAATATACAGTAGATGAATGTTTGGTTGCATGTATTTATGTTATTGAAGTGGTTATTTTGATTTGGTGTACATTTTAAATTTTGAAGAATCCATTTTTTGGAAGTGATAATGTTAGTGATATGATGAATTTGACTGAATTGATGAAGATGATGGTGGTAAATTGTGTGTTGTAAAAGATTACTATTGCGTTGTAACTTTAATTTTTAACAACCTGTTGAACATAATGAGGCACCACTTAAAACATAAGTGACCACAACTGAAGTTCTGCCAAGTCTGGTGCAAAAAACTGATTTGTAATCGTTTACAAGGGGTTGTAAACGATTACACGCGTTTGATTTGGATTCTGCACATCCTGTTGAACTGAAGGAGCCACTAGTGAACACGTGGGGGACCACTAGTGAATAGTAATGTGTTTTGACCCAAGTCTAGTACTTTTAGATGTAATTTTATGTTCTTTAGTGAGGAATGACTGCATCTTAATGTTTTGGGTCCCCCAAGATGGA
>NC_028355.1:18947865-18951493 GCF_000741045.1 Vigna radiata var. radiata | reverse complement strand
TACATTGTTTCCCCCAACAACAAAAGGGTTTAGTTCACCATTGTCATGGTGAACTTAGATGAAAAATGATGGAAGAATGGAAAAGCAAACCCTAGATAGGATGAAAATGAGCCTAAGCATCCAAGAGATCTTCTCCAAGGAGTGAAAATTAGGTCTGGCCGCCCTCTTATGTCAAAAGAATGAATCTCAAGTTGCAACAGTTCTATTTATAACTGAGGAGCGTCACAGAAAACAGGCCCAAGCCCAGTAGAGAACCGCCCGACATCACACTTATGCCGCCCGACGGTTTGCTCATAATCGCGCCACCGCCCAGCGGTGGGGGGTTGCCGTCCGACGGTTTGCCCATAGTCGCAAATCCGCCCAGCGTCCAAGCCTGGTGCCACCTCCTCACATTTGACCGCCCAGTGGTGAATTTTGTCATTGGGCGGTTCCTAGACTCTTCTTTTCTTCAATTTTCTTCCTCTGTCCTGAGTCTAAAACCGTCATTTTCAACCCCAATCTTCACTTTCATCAAAGTTGTTGCAAAACAATGCAAAACAAGCATAATATCGCTAAAAACAACTTTTGACTCTCAACTGACTCATTTATTGAGTTTTGCATGATTCTAAGCTCATTCCAAGCTTTCAAGGGTGTAATTTGGTCCAAAATGATATATGAAAATAACTGTTTTTCAACCGTTATCACAACCCCAAACTTAGAACTTTGCTTGTCCTCAAGCAAACAAAACAAAACAGCAAATAAAACAGAGCATGGCTTTCTACCATTTCATCCAATGATTCAACATTCCTAAAGTACATGACAAGAACTACTCAATTTTAGATCTTTAGTGGAATCAAATCAAGATGCATGCATGCTTTCAATTCACAAAATTCTCAACAGATGTTCCACATTATGAATGACCAATCCACTAGGCAATGGTGCAATCATGAAATTTAGCAATTCTCACCAGGCAAGTGTTTCACTCAATCACTCAAGTGTTTAGGGTGACACTCCAACTCTCTAACATTCACAAGTCACATGAAACAAAATTGCCATTCATCTCAAACGATCAAAATCCTTACATGCAAATGTCATCAAAAGGACTTTTCAAAAGCTTGTAATGAGGCTGGGCTAACAAGAAAAATTGGTTTTTCTGGACTGCAAAATCCTTGAGTTAAGAGAGCAATCGTATTGTTCAACATTTAAACCCAACTCTCTTCCTTACCAATCTCACTTATTCCCAACTTCTTCCCTTTTTCTTTAACATTGAGCTCATTTTCATGCTTTTCTTCTTTTTTTTTCTTTTTCTCATGCATTTTTTTTCTTTCTCAACATTTGAGCTCAATGTTTTTCAACTGCTTTTCAATTTTTCCCCATACCACCCCAAACTTGAACCTTTTCAACACATACAGTTAAGCTCATCCCAACTCAAGGTAAAGAATTTCAAGACAAGGGTTCACATCCTGTTTAAGGCTAAGGTTCAAAAAGGGTATAATATTTTATGCACTGTGGGTGAAAATTTGGCTAGAGAAGGATTTTCAAAAATGGCCTTGATCATATGACATTCACATGCAATTCAATCAATCATCAAGATTCAGGCAATATCATTCATGCTTTCCTGTGAACCATACATATAACATTGGAAACTCTAGAGCTCAATACCTCACACACATGCTTTCTCACACACAATTCATTCATACATCCTGCTTAGCATCATAACCACAATCATAATTCCTCACACATCTGTTTCACAGAATATCAACATGCAACACAACTCAATTATCATCCACATCAAATCATCATCAAAGAGGCTCATCATGCAAATTATTCAGTCAAACATTTTCAGAAAAGTATTCAAGCCAAGCATACACACTGAAAATAAAATTCAACCTATTCTAGGAATTCAAAAATGCAAAAGTGAAAGAGAGAACCTAGGTTGCCTCCTAGTAGTGCTTGTTTAACGTCACGAGCCTGACCCAAACCTGTTCTAGCACTCATCAGCAAGTGCCTCCCAACACCTTTCAGTAGGTGTACTTTCCTAGTATCCTTCAGTATAACCTAAATCTTCTAGCATCCCTNAGTAGATGCTATCCCATTAGCATTCATCAGTAAATGCTGACAGTGACATCCATCAGTAGATATCTATTCATAAAGCATCCATCAGTAGATGTTGTCATCTCTGCCATCAGAAGCAGCATGTAACCTAAAGAATAAAAAAAAAATAAAAAAAATAAAATTCAAAAGCGGGGTTAGAAGCTGGGTTGCCTCCCAGCAAGCGCTTCTTTAACGTCATTAGCTTGACCCGGTAGAGTTCAGACACCCATCAATAGGTGTTGATACTCCCCTTTTATGATATTTTCTTTTTCTTCTTCCTGCTGAACTTTTTCAAAAAGTTGAGGACACCAAGCACCTGTTTCCATGTCTCAATCATAGGAACTTTAATCTCATATATCTTGAAGATCTCCATAAAGCACTTGACCCTTTTTTCCTTCCTATGATATTTTCTTGAATGAGGAAGGGGTTTTTCATATGATCTTTTCTTCTTTCCTCTCTTCCTCTTTTTCTCACCTTTCTCCCTACACTTTCTCTTTTTCTTTTTTCTTTCTTTCTTTATTGTCATACTTTTTTTCTTTTCTCTCAACCACTTCTTTTTCTTTCTTCTCAACTTTCTCTCCCTCACTCAACCTTTCTATTTCTTCTTCCTCTATCTTCTCCTCCTTTCTCTCCATTTTTTTCTCCTCTATTTTCTCCTCATATATCTCTATCTTTTCTTCATCTATATTCTCCTCGGCAACAACCTTTTCTGCTTCTATTTCTTCCATCTTTTTTACCTCTCTCTCTATCTTCTCCTCATCAACAACCTCATTAATTTGTGTCTCCAAATTCCTGAAGGTAACTTCATAGCTCTTGGAATCATACTTCTCCAGAAATTTGTCGAACTTTTCATTAACGCTTTTGACTTGTGTCATCACATCAACTATCTGTTGACATAGTTGTTGATCATGCTCCCACGTTTCTATTGGTGAAGAGATTTGTTGCTGCCAATGATATTGTTGCCTCTCTTCCATGCTTCTATGAGAAGCAAATCTCGTATACATGTCCTGTGAAAAAAATTCGTCATTCTTTATATTCTCCTCTATGCTTTTGACATGGTATACTTCCAAATTCATAATCCTCTGAAAAAGTTCATCATAATCTGTATTTTTCTTAATTGGAGTAAATTGTTGCTCAACAACTTCCTCAAATTGGCTTTGATCCATGTATGAGTGAGGTTCCCACCAGTGGTTGAACTCATTTTGGTAGAATTGAGTGCCCATATAGTCAAATTCTTGTCCATACTGCATTCTGCAAACGTTAGGCACAAAACCCTAGAAAACATTTATAAGAACAAAAGTAAAAATAAACATAAAAAACCAAGTTAAATTCAATCAATTTACACTACTCCAAAAAGTTAAACCTCGAGTCCCCGACAACGGCACCAAAAACGTGTTGACTCTCTGGCAAGTGTACCAGATCGTTTCAAGTAATATAATTGGTAAAACCCAATATCGTTCTTCCCAAGAGACTCGAAAGGCTTTATCACTCGTGCGAATTGAAATCTTAAGACTTGTAAAGAAAAATTAAATTGTTGGAATGCAAGAACACAAAA
>NC_028355.1:18946008-18947235 GCF_000741045.1 Vigna radiata var. radiata | reverse complement strand
AGAGAGTTTCAAAAGATTACATTGTTTCCCCCAACAACAAAAGGGTTTAGTTCACCATTGTCATGGTGAACTTAGATGAAAAATGATGGAAGAATAGAAAAGCAAACCCTAGATAGGATGAACAGGAGCCTAAGCATCCAAGAGATCTTCTCCAAGGAGTGAAAATTAGGTCTGGCCGCCCTCTTCTGTCAAAAGAATGAATCTCAAGTCGCAACAGGGCTATTTATAACTTAGGAGCGTCACAAAAAACAGGCCCAAGTCCAGCAGACAACCGCCCGACGTCACACTTATGCCGCTCGGCGGTTTGCCCATAATCGCGCCACCGCCCAGCGGTGGGGGGTTGCCGCCCGGCGGTTCTCCCATAGTCGCAAATCTGCTCAGCGTCCACGCCTGGTGCCACCTCCTTGCATATGACCGCCCAGCAGTGAATTTTGCCGCTGGGCGGTTCCTAGACTCTTCTTTTCTTCAGTTTTCTTCCTCTGTCCTGAGTCTAAAACCGTCATTGTCAACCCCAATCTTCACTTTCATCAAAATTGTTGCAAAACAATGCAAAACAAGCATAATATCGCTAAAAAAAACGTTTGACTCTCAAATGGCTCATTTATTGAGTTTTGCATGATTCTAAGCTCATTCCAAGCCTTAAAGGGTGTAATTTGGTCCAAAATGATATATGAAAATAACTGTTTTTCAACCGTTATGACCTCCCATGGAGAGATCATTGTGTTAAGTGAAGTTCTGCTAAGTCTGGTGCAAAAGTCTGATTTGTAATCGTTTACAAGGGGTTGTAAACGATTACGCGGGTCTGATTTGGATTCTGCACATCCTGTTGAACTGAAGGAGCCACCAGTGAACACGTGGGGGACTACTGGTGAATAGCAGTGTGTTTTGACCCAAGTCCAGTACTTTGAGATTTAATTTTATGTTCTTTAGTGAGGAATGGCTGCATCTTAATGTTTTGGGTTCCCCAAGATGGAGGTGGAGACCTCCCATGGAGAGATCATTGTGTTAAGTGAAGTTCTGCCAAGTCTGGTGCAAAAAACTGATTTGTAATCGTTTACAAGGGGTTGTAAACGTTTACGCGCATCTGATTTGGATTCTGCACATCCTGTTGAACTGAAGGAGCCACCAGTGAACACGTGGGGGACCATTGCTGAATAACAGTGTGTTTTGACCCAAGTCTAGTACTTTTAGATGTAATTTTATGTTCTTTAGTGAGGAATGACTGCA
>NC_028355.1:18944934-18945908 GCF_000741045.1 Vigna radiata var. radiata | reverse complement strand
ACACGTGGGGGACCATTGCTGAATAACAGTGTGTTTTGACCCAAGTCTAGTACTTTTAGATGTAATTTTATGTTCTTTAGTGAGGAATGACTGCAACTTAATGTTTTGGGTCCCCCAAGATGGAGGTGGGGACCTCCCATGGAGAGATCATTATATTAAGTGAAGTTTTGCTATGTCTGGTGCAAAAAACTGATTTGTAATCGTTTACAAGGGGTTGTAAACGATTACACACGTCTGATTTGGATTCTGCACATCCTGTTGAACTGAAGGAGCCACCAGTCAATACGTGGGGGACCACTTGTGAATAGTAGTGTGTTTTAACCCAAGTCTAGTTCTTTTAGATGTAATTTTATGTTCTGCCAAGTCTGGTTTATTTCAGTACTTAAGATTTTGTATGTGATTATCTAGTGTTTTAGTGTCCATTAAGTACGACTTTATTTGACTACTTAAGATTTTGTCACATATAAAACGAGAAACATTCAAGACAATGAAATTCCCAAACGCAAAAGCAATAAAATTAATAAAAAGAGTACAATATTCCATAAAGTCATAAAAGTTCTTAACGAAAGCAAATTCATATAAACACCAAATTATAACTACGAGCTTAAATGATAAAAGGGGGTGGGGGGAGACTACTGCAGTCGATTCTCAATGTTACCAACTCTTGAATCTAGGGCATCAATTCTTGTACCAACGTAGGTCTAGAGTTGGTCAATGCGTTGTATAACATCATCTAGTGTTGTGGAAGAACTTGGTTGTTCAGTATCATGGACCACTGTACGTTCACGCTCTCCATTGGCTGTGTTGTCTTTCGGAACCCAGACTCCCTCTTCATTCTCCACATAACCAAAGGAGGACACAGTTTCATATCCTATTGTTGACAAATTGGCAAGTGTACCAAATCGTACAAGTAATATAAATGGTAAGACCAAGTATCGTTTTCCCAAGAGACTCGAAAGGCTTTATCACTCGTG
>NC_028355.1:18895235-18943843 GCF_000741045.1 Vigna radiata var. radiata | reverse complement strand
GACTCATTTATTGAGTTTTGCTTGATTCTAAGCTCATTCCGAGTAGTAAAGGGTGTAATTTGGTCCAAATTGACATATGAAAATAGCTGTTTTTCAACCTTCATCACCTATCCTTTGTTTGTCTTCGACTTCTATAATAGGATCAGTATTAATAGGGACATGAAAGTGTTCCATGAATATGGTTATCAAATGAGGATAAGGCAGCAATGCATTGTCTGATATAGCCTTTTTGATCCTATAGTGGATTACATGTCCCCAGTTAATCTGCTTTGAATTGAAAATGGCCCATATCAGCCTAATATCGTCATGCAAAGCCTGACCGATATTCATTCTACATGGACATATCTCAGTAACTCATTCATATTAAGAATGGTTGATGAATCCAAAGAGATTTGAACCTGCCACTACAAAACATTACAATAACATTACAATAACATTGATTTACTTAACATAATAATGCCACCATATAAAATACCAAAATTTTAACTTACCTTTGGGTTTTCGGACGCCATTGAAGCTCCACTTGTTTCATATAAAAAAATACAATGACGAGAATACAGTTAGTGTTCACAAAACCAAAAACACAAAAACTCCTCCGAAACCAAAAACACATCTTTTACTCACCAAGACAACCGAGAGATGACGCGAAACGTGAAACCGTTTTGGAGAAGAGAGACGATGATACGAAACGTGCCAGAAAACGCAAAACACAAGAGACGAGGGGGAGAGATGGGGTTGCAGAGGAGAGGAGACGAGGGGGAGAGATGGGGTTGCAGAGGAGAGGAGACGAGGGGGAGAGATGGGGTTGCAGAGGAGAGGAGGCGACGAGGAGGGATGAAGTTGCAGAGGAGAGGAGACGACGGGATTGTAGAGGATAGGAGAGGAGACGCGAAAAATGAAATTTAACCGCCAAAATCAAATTTCACCAATCGACATTTCCAAAACTACCCTCATAAGAAATTTTAAAACATTTTTTCCTTCATTAAAACCAGTCAACCGAATGACACAATGTGACGTGTGTCAAAAGTGTGTTAAACGAAGGATGTCAACAAAACATTTTCCTTTATTTACTTTGGTTCTAGTAGATTGACACGCCCAACTGTCAATTACATTCATATGACACGCCACTTTTCAAATTTTTATTCCAAAATTAACCTTTCACTTCTAATTTTTGTTTAAAAAAGTGAGACCCATCCATGTTACATGAGTGTAAAAAAAAATATCCATGTCAAACTAGTATTTTTGTATTTACTTTGCTTTTAGTTGGCCAAGGAGGGAGAGTCGTGGGGTTAGTATTTGGGTTTGACCTGTGAACAAATGGATAAAGACGTATGGTTTTGTAGCAGGGGCGTCACGAAGGCTTCTATTTGTTTTCTACTTGAATCTTTGTGCATGGGGAAGAAAACATGGATGTCTTATTTTAAGCAATTGGCAAAGATGGGAGAGAATTATTCTTCTCCTTTCTTTTAAGTTGATGGGAAGGAAGTTGCTTTTGGTAAAAGAGAAAATGTGACTTGGCTTGGAGACGTGTTTTGGCGCGAGTAAACTAGGAAGAATTTCAAGTTGAGTGCATGGCGTAGTTCTTCTTGTATGTGAAAAGTCTAACTGCAAGGAGCCACTTTATCTTATTCCTTCAACCTAGATGATTCATAATGGGCACCTTTAATAATTTTTCTTGCATAGACTACATCCTTAAACACTAAGGTAATTTAGGAAAGGAACCTAAACTTAGAAGGGGAGCTTCTCGTGGATTGTAGCATTGATTATCTCATGCAGCTTTGGGCTGAGTATTACGCATATTAGAGGGGGTTTTCGGTAAAACCCTTTGGGGTAGAAAGAATGACTATTTAAGTGATAATTTAGGTTAAAATGGGGGCAACAAAAACATTCAGCAACCGTCAGAATAAAAAGGCTACCCAAACCCTAACCTTCACCTTCTGAATTGAGAGAGTGTTCAAGAGCAAAGGGAGAGAGGGTCTTTGCTCTTTGCATACCGTGAGCATAGTAAGTGTTAGTATTTTAAAGGTTGTGAAAGGAGTAGTTGATAAGGTAGAGGAAATGTGGAGATAGTAGGATGTAGAAGTAGTAGTTGGAAGAAGTGTTGTAGTTGTCTTAGCTATTGTAGATGTTGGCTTCTTGTCTACATGCATCAAATGGTAGAGTTCATGGGTATTTATAGACCCATAGATTATTCTAGAACATACTAGCCATAACTTATGTGGAATATTCTAGATTTTCACATATGTAGACTATTNTTGATNTTTCTTCCTATCTTAGGCTTTTCTACAACATTCTAGAACTTGTATTACATTTGAATTCTTCTATCTAAGGTTCTACATTCTTCTAGAATTTGCATTACTCTTTAATACTCCTCCTTAATGCAAATTCGGTAACTCCAAGCATAGTGCATAGTAGTTCAAATCTTGGTCGAGGTAATGCCTTCGTAAAAATATCTGTTTAGTTGTCTCTTCATCTCGAATGAAGTGATATTTAATGGCTATGTGTTTTGTTCTTTGATGATGGACTGGATTTTTTGCTATTGCTATTGCCGATTTGTTGTCGCAATAGATAATAGTTGGTCCATCTTGTGGTTCACCCATTTCTTCAAGTATTCTTCGTAGCCATATTGCTTGACTTGTGGTTTCAGCAGCTGCTACATACTCTGCTTCTGTTGTTGATTGTGCCACGGTTGCTTGCTTCTTTGATGCCCAAGATAAAATACTGGATCCTAGTGTGAAAGCGTATCCGGACATACTTTTCTGTGTAGCCAATCATTCTTGAATTAGTCATGGTTTTGTACCATATACCAAACTCCTTTGTGCCTTGTAAATATCTTAAAATTCTTTTTCCTACTCCATAATGAATTTGACTTTGCTTTTGCATGAATCTTGATAGAAGACTTGTAGCATACATAATGTCTGGTCGTGTGGCTGTGAGATACAAGAGACTTCCAATTAAACTCCTATAGCGTGATGCATCTGCCTCTTGTGCTCCATCATCTTTTTGTAGTTTGTCGTTTACCACCAATGGAGTAGTGACAGGTTTACAACCATTCATCTTGAACTTCTTTAGTAGAGCTTCAATATATTTCTTTTGAGAGATAAATATGCCTTCTTTTTGTTGTTTCACCTCTATACCGAGGAAATAGTTCATCAAGCCAAGGTCGGTCATTTCAAATGTCTTCATCATGTCTTCTTTAAATTCTTTCATCATCTCTATATTGTTTCCTGTATAGATAAGGTCATCGACATATAAAGAGATAATGAATGGTACTGACCTTGTGCCTTAATATATAGTGTTGGCTCACTCTTGCTCCTCCTGAATCCTTGATCTATGAAGTATTTATCAATTTTGCTATACCATGCTCGAGGAGCTTGCTTTAGGCCGTATAATGCCTTTTTTAGTCTTAGTACTTTGCCTTCATTTCCTTTGTTGATGAAGCCTTGTGGTTGTTCAACATAAATTTCTTCTTCGAGCACTCCATTTAGAAAGGCTGAATTGACATCTAGTTGATAGATGTTCCATCCTTTTTGTGCTGCAAGNTAGAGAGAAGTGAGAGCTTGAGTTAGGGCAAGGTTTCTGTTCTTGAGAGAGAAAAGAAAATGGAGAAATGAATTTCTGAAGCTAAGGGAAGGGACCCCTCTCTTGGCCATGTGCCCAATACGAATGGGCCTGGGATCTTTTCAGAGGCCCAATAGCCTTAAATATTTTAAGGGCCTTGCATTTATATTAACTAAATTATATATATATATATATATATATATATAATTTAGTTAACAGTGCATGTGAGAAATATATGCAAAAATAATAAAATTATTGTGATTTTCTTAAAAATAATAGTTGTTGCTCAAGTATATAATTTTTATATTACATATATCATAAGTATTAATTGTATTTTAAAAATTTAACTTTAATTTTCTCAATCTAAATACATATTATATGCTTATTATTATGCAAAACAAGATTGTTACGTTTATAATAAGTTATTTGATTATTGTAATTGATTCATTACCCGAGTATATATATCAATAGAATATTATATACAATTGAACATATAAATAATTACATTATTTGATTTATTTTTTTAATGATCGAAAACAGGTATGTATAACTCTTTAACAACTTCATTTTAAATAATTGATTAAATTATTTCGTGCTATAAAAATATTAAAACCACATATATGTTGTCAAATAATTTTATGTATTTTTTTAAATAACTTTATCGTAAATATTGTTTGAATTTGTTACTATTTTGTATTGAATAGATACATGATAGTACTCGATGTTTTCAATTGATTATAAAGATATATAATGATATGCATATATTTGTCGTGTTTTTATCTTACACACACCTTGATACTCATTCCATTATTTTATTTGTCGCGTTTGAATGATTAAAATATTTTATTTATTAGGTAATCTTATTATTCATAGTCTTTAGTTTTATACATACTTTTTTTTCCTTTATTTTAAATCTTTTTTCTTTTTCTTTTTCTAATTGTTGGGTTTACCTGACATTAATTTACATTTCCAAGATTTTTTTTTTCTCTTATTAGAATCTTTATGCATAAATATTCAAATGATATGTAAATTAATTATTTTGTATGTCTCATATTTCAACATTTTAACTCGCTTTTACTATTTTTATTTGTAGTTTTTTTATGAGAATATTTAACTTTTAATTAAACTGTTCAATAGCATAAACTATTTTACTAGGTAATATAAAAAATATTATCTCCTTTATCATCCAATTTTTATTTTGTTCCATTTGAAACTTTTTTTTAAAAAACAATTTTCTATATTTGAAAAGTTATTTTGGAATTTTGAAGCATTTTATGTGTTTTTTTATATATACTTTCATCAATAAATCAACTTTTTCATAATTTTTACATTATTTTGTCTTTAAGTTTAGTATCTGTTTTTATATTTTGGTGTGTTTTAATAAGTATGTGTTTATTTATCTATAATGTCTATTTCATTGAATGAGATAAGGAAATAGAAAAAAGTTTTGTTGAAAAAAAAAAAATTGAAACTAAACGTAGTATCGTTGGAAAAAAAATATAAAATATAAATAGACAAATGTCCACTTTAGAGGCTCTAAAATTGTACTCAGAATTACAAAAATTTAAAAAAATATTCATTTATAGGGTTATACTACCATCGTATGATAAAAAAATCACGACCGGGTGTCAGCCTGACTCGTTGGGCGAGTTAGCTACTTGTTGAGCGAAAATGACAGTCCAAACCAACAATATTCGAGTCATTTTGCTTGTCGAGCGAGTTATAAGTCAAAGAACATCAATTTTTAGGTCTTGTTAGGCAAGTTTGTCAGTCCTTATACGTGAAAGTGAGTATTTAATCATGTTTTCGCAAGAGTTTTCATAATTATTCATTTTTATATGAATAAAATCACTTAAGATGTTTGGTAGAGGCTCTCGAAGATGGTTTACAGTTAGAGAACTTTCCTTTCCTATTTTGGTTTCCTCCTTTGTCTATGATGGTTTTTTCTCTTATGGGATTGAAGAGAAATATGGATTGCAAATTGGAGATGAAGATCTGAAGGAAAAATGTAATTGAAGCTTGAAGTAGCTACTAGATTCCTTGGGAAACGACTTTCATCTTCTTTGTGATTTCAATTTATTCTTCAATTTTTTAATTTGCAAACCTATATAAATTTATGTTGTTCTCATGTTTGATTGTGATAGAAAATATCTTTATAACTTAATACATAATTTATTGTTGGAGGATTAAGAAATTTGGAGTTTACAAAAAAAAGTTTATTGCTTTTGTTATATTTGAATTTAATTACTATAGTGAGTTCTATCATCTTTAACAACGAGTTAATAATAATTACAATACATCTTTATTATCTTAATTATACATTTATCTTCTTTATAATTATAATTTTATAATGCATAAAATTATTTTTGACACATATTTGATTATTTTCACTTTTTTAATATTTTTATTTATTGTTTACTTTTATTATTTAGAATGATCTTTTTGATATTTTATTTTTTAATTCTTTATCATAAACGTAATTTTATCATTTTAGAATTATATAAATAATATGGTTTACTATGATATAATAATTTAATGCTATTTTCATTAATATTTTTTATCATCATCTAACATATATTAAAGTTGAAAAAGACAAAATATAAACATTGAATTTCAATTATTATAAATTTAATTTTTATTTATGTTATTTTATCGAGTGATGTATTATATTTTTTAATCAATGTATAAAAAAAATTCATTACAATATAAAGAAATAAAGTAAAAAGACATTAAAAGTATTTGTAAATTAAGTATATACAAAAATATTCATTAGAATTTGAAGAAATAAAGTAAAAAGACCTTTGAAAATTTGTAAATTTAAATAACTGTTTTTTTTTATAATCTTAAAATTTGTTTTTATCAATTTAGCTTCACTAATATTTATAAATCTAATAAATACTCTGGTTCTTATAAATTTTTTGTATTTTAATTTGAAATATATAATTAAATTTTTTTTCTAAACATTTGATATTAAAAAAACTAAAATATATTATTTTGATATTAAATATTTTATAATATTTTATTTTGCTTTGAAGCATTTGTTTTTATAAAAAGTAATTAGTTAATATTAAAATAGTAATGAAATAAATATGTATGAATATATTTATTATAAAAAAGACAAGAATAAAACAAATATTTGTTCACGGATAAGATAGCAAAATCTCATCCATTTCTTTATGTATTTAAACTATTAATGTTAAGTTACATTAGGGCTAATTTAAATTTTATTAGTTTTTTTTTATTACTTTTAGAGTTAAATACGGTGTTTTTGTAAGTAAATTAAAATGGCTATGTGGAATATGTCTATAATAATATTATCCATAAAATCTTTTAATCAAACTCTAATAACAAAAAAGTTAGTTAGTGTTTTTTAATTCCATAACACTTAATTTAATTATAATGCAGTAATGTTTTGACCATAAATTAATCATGAATAATATATATATATATATATATATATATATATATATATATATACTATTATTTTTAATTCCTTCTTAACTTGAATATAATAAACATAACTAAAACATATGTAAACTTTAACTAATTAAAATTTATTTAATGTTACTATGTTAAACTAGTTTTAAATTTAGGTTTGAGCAATAATTTCATTAAAATGACTAAAATAATTTAAGAAATATAGTCATTTATTAATGGAAAAAAAATAAATGAAGTTAAATAAGTTCCATTTTGATTTTAGTTTATATTTAAATTAGATAAAGTAACAATCTTAATAAATGATTGGATTTAGCAGTCATGAGAGGACATAAATCTATTATTCTGAAATAAACTGGTCTAAAATTTTTGATATTTATGTAAGAAAATATTGAATAAGAGATAAAATAATGAAGGTCGGTGATTTGGTTGTGGACAGATGTTAACGAGTGATAACATAATGTCGCGTTTCACAGAGCTAAGTTGTAAACGACACCTCCCGTGTTGTTGTTGCTAATCAAAACGACCCCACGCCCTTTACCCAGTACAAATCAGGTCTCAACCCTCGCCCCCAACTTCCTGTCTCTTCCTTTCTTCGCAGCCAATCCCCTTCGTTGACCTGAGCCTTCCTTTCCTCCCAGCTCAAATCTCCCACTTCTTTGCACAGATCGCACAGCCTTCACCTTCGATTCATCCATAACAAGGTTAGATTTCTCACTTGTCAACTACTTTAATTTCTAGGGTTCCTACTTCAACCCTAGTAAACTCCTAACATCTTACCATCACTAACAATCACTCCTCCTTCTCTAACGGATCTCATACTGTTCTCTTTCTTTCAGATCTACTTGAATCTCGCTTCCGGATCTCCAATTCCAAATTTTATTGTCACTCAAATCCTCTTCAGGTATGGCCACCCGTAGATTTGTGGATTTCTTCTTCGTTTTTTTTTTTAATATTAGAGATGTTTGTCTTGAATTTGTTAGGTTTTTAGATCTGAACTGTTTCCGCTTTTTTTCTTGCCAGATCTGGGGTGTTTCATTCCAGTTATATTTTTGTTCCTCGGATTCGATCACAGAAAATGTCGATTATACCGAAAGGCGATTCGGTTCAAATCAGGGAGGTTTGGAACGATAACCTCGAAGAGGAGTTCGCGTTGATCCGCGAAATCGTGGACGAGTATAACTACGTGGCGATGGATACCGAGTTCCCCGGCGTGGTACTCCGTCCGGTGGGGAATTTCAAGAACATCAACGACTACAACTACCAAACGTTGAAGGATAACGTTGACATGTTGAAGCTGATCCAATTAGGTCTCACCTTCTCCGATGAGAACGGGAACCTCCCTACCTGCGGCACCGAGAGTCCCTGCATCTGGCAATTCAACTTTCGCGAGTTCAACATCAGCGAAGACATCTTCGCTAGCGATTCGATCGAGTTGTTGCGCCAGTGCGGGATCGATTTCAAAAAGAACAGCGAGAAGGGAATCGACGTGAACCGGTTTGGGGAGCTTCTCATGTCCTCTGGAATTGTGCTGAACGACGCCGTTCATTGGGTTACCTTTCACAGCGGCTACGATTTTGGCTACCTTCTTAAGCTGTTGACATGCCGAAGCTTGCCGGATACGCAGGCTGGGTTCTTCGATTTGATCAAGATGTATTTCCCGATGGTGTATGATATCAAGCATCTGATGAAGTTCTGCAACAGCCTCCATGGTGGGTTGAACAAGCTTGCGGAGTTGTTGGAGGTGGAAAGGGTTGGTGTGTGCCATCAGGCTGGGTCTGATAGTTTACTCACTTCTTGTACATTTAGAAAGTTGAGGGATACATTCTTCAGTGGCTCAACGGAGAAATATGCTGGTGTCTTGTATGGTTTAGGTGTTGAAAGTGGACAGACTAATTGAAAGAGAAAAAAAAGAAAGAAAGAAGAAATGGATATAATTGGTTGTAGAGTACGTCTAAGTGTGAGTCTTTTTACTTGTGTACACTTCTGCCAAAAATGGTTGTTGTTTACTTGTAACATTTTCTTCATCCTTGCTTGAACTGTAACTCAAACCGTAGCTGGTTTTGTTAGCTTGAGTTCTTTGTAAATCATCACTTCAGTTTAGTGCTTCAAATTTCAATAAATAATTTATGATGATTCCTTTAGTTTGCTGCTATCTGTATCTTCTAATTGTGCTCTCTACTCATTACCAATGCCCACACAGTTCCCTGATCTCTTAAAAGCTGATAATGCTTACCCAATTCTTGTCTGTTCGAGTGGAAGTCATGTTTGGAATGGTTCTAGTTGACTGGGTGCAATGCATCACGCGGGATCTTCTTTCGGAGTGGTCCAAGGTTTTGTTAGCATTGTTGTGCAAATTGAGTTATGTACTATGTGTTATATGGTCTTGCAATTATGGTGTGATGCGATTGGCTTGTAATCGACAATGGATTCGGAATGGGGTGGAAGCATTGTATGCGATTCATAAAATTGCGAAGACAGTAGTACCAAGATGTGATGGATGAGATGAGACGGCCTTGGTGCTTTTCATTATTTCTCTCGGGGATGTAATCTTTACGATGCACGAACACGCTTTTCGAGGACATGCCATGCCACCGTTCATACGATGGTTTCGCATTTTCACTCATGAAAGGTATTCATTGCTTTGGTAATTAGCAGTCTCACAGCAATGAAGAGTTGGCACAGGGGCAGTTTACCTCAAATTTTGATTGTTCTTCCTTGCTTTCGAATTGATTAACTCTTTTAAATTATAGTATTATTTCATGTAGTGTTGTTTTAATTACCATCGTTTTATTCCCTGCAATTCCTGTGGACCCGTATTTGAAGTGCGAAAAAAATATTGATATAAAAATGTTATGTGACACTCTTTCTTACTATCCGTAGTTTTCAAATTTGGATTGTTCTAAAATTAAAGTCTTCAGAAATAGAAAAAAAAAATGCTATCTAATTCAACGTGTAGTATCATGTTTGGGCGATCCTATGTAAAGCAACTAATATGATATTCTCTTGTTATGGGTTGAAAATGGACCTTATTGGTACACTTGATTCGTTTTCAGTCTTTTCAATTCGAGCACTTGCATAAACATCCATCTTTTCAATCCAACGTCTATCTTTGGTTTCTTAAATAGGTTTCATACGAAGATCACACATCTTTATCATCAGTAAAACATATGCACCGCATTCATTAAGTAGCGAGTGTTGACCGTAGTGTATGTGTTTAACTTCTAATGGAAGATGTTACTCAGTACTTAATAGTAAACGTCTAACAATGAGGGCGAGTTGGGAATGTTCTAAAAACATGATTTAGACAAAATAAATACCTATATATATATATATATATATATATATATATATATATATATATATATATATATATATAGCTATGTAAAGTATGAAACAAATTATAGAAGATGAAAAATGACCTGCGGCGCATTGACACTTAATATATGCTTAAAGAAAAAACAGAAATGATAGACTTATGAGTTATATGATGTAATAATATAGATAAAATTAAAGTGTACTTATATCAGGTGTTCCGGTGTGAGGTCAAGCAACACAAACCCTTCACAATTTGATCTTTTTGCCGAACGCTCACTCCTTGTATGTCAATCTGTCTCCGTCAAGGTCTGTCCGGGAGAGTACCTACTAAAGACACTTTGATGCTAAAGTCAATCTAACGGTTCGACCAGTAATCAGGACTGGGTATTGAATGCGCAATAAATGAGCCTACTTACCTTTTACCTTTGACTTCTATTTATAGTGATGACTATGAGCTTAGTATTAGTGTGATCCTAATCAGGACCCAATTACAGTCCAATAGACTTAAACCATATTTACTTTGATCAACTTTACCTTACTTTAATTTTTCTGAACTGTCCACCTCAACCGTTCGGTCGTCCTTATCATGAGTGGTCGATCGTCCCATCTGTTTGTAATCTCCAATACATTAGGATTATCAAATTCTAAATAAAAGGCTAATAAAAGAAATTCAAATATATTACTATAACGAATTCAACTCATTTCGTTATCCTAATTCACTAATTGTACATTAATTATTGCAAAATTGAGATTTAATTATCATTTATAAAAAACAAAAGATCGTTTTAATTACTAAAACTTGAAGATGTTATCACCTTATCGTATTAAATAAAAAGTTATAAAACAGTTAAAAACTAAATATCAATATGTATGCATGAATTAAAGTAATAAGAAGTGTTTAAGTTAATATTTTATTTAATATTTCAATGATATGTTTTTCGTTGTTTTAGCTCGGAAAGTTAAAATGATAATGTTTTTTATTTAAAGAAATGAAAGGTTATTTAATATTTTAAAATAGTGAACCATAAATCTAATTTTTTTTTTTTAGAAGATACGAATTTTTTAGTTTTATGGGAGCGAAATAAAATGGAATAGAAAAAAAAAACATAAAGGTAGATGTTTTTTTATTGCAGACAAACACAAGAAAGGAAAGAATTTTAAAATTATTAGACTCATATTTACTTTTTACTCAACTTGTTTTCCTCTAATCAAACATTCCTTTTCATTCTTCATTTTTAAACTATTTCCATTTTTAGTTTATTTCTTTCATGTTTTCTTGCTATCAAAAAGATCGAACATGAAATACTAGATTGGAGAGACTCGACACAAGATTGATACAGTATTAAAAAAATATGCAAATGAATCAGCAAAACATCTCATATATATAGGCTTTTTTTTAGTGATTTGTAATATGTATTTGATTGATATATATCGTAACAAAAGAGGATAAATATGAAGTTTGTGAAAATACAAAATATAGATATGTTAAAGACTACTGTAGAACTTTGACTAAATAGTTAAAAAATCACACATATAAATTAAAAATATAAAATAAAACCGTCAACTCACATATTTGATGTATTCTTAATTAATCAAAAACAATTTAATTAATATATGATAACTTAAAAAAAAAAACAATTCAGAGAGATCGAAGATGTGTGTTTTTGTTCAAAAGCTCATTTTTTCTATATATTTAAAAACGTTTAATATTTTGGCATTTATATTGTAACTTTTTATTTTTAAAATTAATTATTGTAAACTAAACAAATTTACAGCACACACTAATATGTGGTTGAATGCTAGTGTAAAAAGTATTTCATTCTATTATGCTTAAATTGTATTTTACATATTTTTATTAGAATCCCATTATCAAATTCTAAAAGGGTCAGAAATTACAAAAAAAAAAAAACAACTTAGGTGCAATTGTAATTTTGCCCTCTTAAAATATCATTGCTTAATTTCGTATTTTTTTTATTTGGGCAAAAAATAAAATAAAATGCAAGTGTGCTTTCGTCTACCAACTTTTTTTTAATATTCCTTATGACATTAATTACCCTTAAAATTTCAGGGCTTGTTTAGTTGTTTTTCCAAATTTTCGATATAAACAGGTTCCGCCTGGCTGTTAAATCTCGTCACTGTCCTGGTGAGTCTACCATTCCTGTTTCTCCCTTCACCGCCTCTTTTTTATTTATATTTATTTTCATTTATTCACTTTTGTTTTTTCTCCTCATTTATTTCCTCAGCTCCCAGGTTTCGGTTCCCGCGAAATTCCGAAACTCCTTTTTCCAGATCGCCGGAAAATCTGGCAATCTACGGTGTTTCTCGCTGTCAATTTTCATTTCACACTTCACTTCGGTCACTGTAAGTTCCGAAAATCACCGATTATCTTGTAAATCCAGCTCGTAGCCATTTCCGGAAATGGTGGACGGGTTTTGACCAATCTAGGGTTTCTGTTTTTGCTTTCGTAAATTGGAAGTGTTCGCAGCGGATACCTTGCTTGTTCGCCACGAATTAACTATATAGTGCCGTTCTTCTCCTTTACTTTGTTCGTTTCAGTGGCCAATTGTGTGCGGAATTTTGCGCACAGTTTTTAGTACGATGTTCTCTTATTTGTACAGTTTTGTAGTTGTATTTGCAATGTTCTTTGTTCTTTTTGGTTTAAACAAACTTCACATGCAGACTGACCACGTCGTGGAGTGGCTTGAACTAGTTGCTAATTTAGATATGGAAGGGATGAATTAATGTTTACTTTCTTCGTTCGAACAGATATCGCAAATGGTTTTTTCACACTGTTTTCCTCCAAATTCATTCAGTGATTTCAGTCAAATTTTTTATAGGGCGATTGAACTGCAATCGTGTTAGTAAGGAACATAAATAGTTACGGAAATCTATTTGTTGCTATTGTGAACGCACCTATACTTAATATTTAATTTTTCAAAAGTTTTTTTTTTTTTTTTGTTTTCTTTTTGTTTTACTTAATATGTACCAAATCGTAAGCTTTGATGAACAATGTGTGGGAGTTGATGTAACTGTTAAAACAAGAACCAACCTGAGTCTCTCTCTTTCCTTTGGATGGGTTTTGGAGCTTTCTGGAGTACTACTCGTGCAAACTAATCTGTACATCTCCTGGAAACAGAAAACAATGATCCAGGTTTCCACTAATTTAAATAAATTCCAGCCCAGTTATTGTATGTCTAAGGACTAAACTATTTTTATATCTGCAAGCTTTAGGTAATTGCTTTTAAATTTATCTCAGATTTATCTGTCGTGAAGCAGCATTTATGGCATTTGGCAACATTTACATTTATTTGGCTTATGTATATTTTCATGCAATACTTCGTTGGAGTTATGTGGGTAACTCATTCTTTGGGTTAGAAAATATATCAAAGGATAATACTTTTATCCTTCATCTTGAGGCATCTGGGATTTTGATCCCTTTGGTTCTCATTATAAACCCATTTTTCAATTACAACTCAAGAAGTAATAAGTACTTGAACATGCATTTGGAAACCCCTATTTGCCAATAAAAAATGTTGACCTACTTCCACAAAGATATATGGTTTAATCCTTTCAATGTGTTGATAGAATATATTAAAACATTCTTTTAGTCCTATCCTCTAAAATTACAAGAACTTGAAAAAAGGGAATTATGTTTATTCAAACATCTCCTTTCCCCGTTGATTGGCCTACTGTCATTTCGGAAAGTTTTTGTTTAGTTCTATAATATTCGGGCTCGTTAATTTACCCCACCTATATGAATAATCAGTCTCAATTCAGGAGTAAAAACTGCTAAGACATATAAAACCATCGATTTTTGTTCTATAATTGTCTGGATTAAATGCTTTGCTATTCTACATGTTGAACCAAAATATTCTTTCTTCTTTCAACTTTTCGTTCTATCCATTCCTTTCCATTGTCTAGAAATTCCTCTTTCCCTAATTCTTACCATTCTGTCAATGAAGAATCTAAAAGAATTCTCAAATCCAGATCGCTAATTGGTCTTGGATAGCGCCAACTTCATTTGATATTTCTCAATTGAATTTTCCTCCTTAACTGATTCTGGGTTCATTATGAAAAATTGACCTAAGATTTTGTTGATAGATTCTACCCATAATTCTTTTTTTTTTTTTTTTTTTTTTTACTTCAGGAATTCTATCATTTTACCAGAACATGAGTAGTTTGGTGGAGAGGCTTCGTGTAAGATCAGATCGCAGGCCAATTTATAATCTTGACGAGTCAGACGACGATGCTGATTTTTTGCCAAGAAAACCCGGGACAACACAGGAAAAGTTGGAGAGAATAGTGAGAACTGATGCGGTATGTTACTTTTTGCTTTAATGATTTCATTTGAGCTGTTTTTGTATATAGTTCACTGCACTGCTCAATGCTTTTGGTGGTGACTGATAGGCAATATTTAACTGTAACAAAAGCAACTCATATATGTGCTGTTACCAACTGAGTCTAATTTGAGAAGTTCTTGATGATTTAAAAATGTTCAAATTACAGTTCTTCTAAGCCCGTGTGGGGTGTGATTAAGAGATCCAAAGAGTGACCATTAGTTATTATTACTTTTTCTATTATTCCGACCACTTTACCTGCTAAATCACATTTAGCAAGCTAGATGGTAGGCTTTCAAATTTCTTTCCAGTTATTAGTAAGGTGGTAAAGGCACAACTCACTTGAATAGAGGTGCAGAATTAAAAATATGTGTACAGGCTTTCCCTTTTCTGTAGTACTGTTATCTATAAAGACAACCTTCCTCTTGTTGCTGACTTATCAGAATAATAATTCAGTTACAATTTCTCTTTATCAAACTGAACTCTATTATGAGTCTTAAAGGCATTTGCTTCATTGAAGGGGCAGCTCCACAACCTGCCGAAGGGTTTGTCCCTTTTAGCTTCTTGCCTCAGAATGTTAGAGATGCCACTGACTACACTAATATAGCTTGTTTTGCAACATAGATTTAACCCGTTCTGACAAATAACAGGGAGTTGTCTTCTTAGCTTCTTTGTAAACAATTGATTGTGGCTATTTAAGAATTTAAAATTCTCTTTGTTGGATATTAAAAGAGATTTGCAACCATTGCTTACTTGTTACATTTTTTTTGTTTCTTTTGTTGTTTTCTTTCATTCACTTGGTTTATCTATTAAGTTTACCAGTCTCTTCTGATGTAGTTCTCTTTTTCTATTATCTAACAAATTTCTGCTATTCAGTGATAGAAAAATGAAAAGTTTATGTTATTATACATTAAGAATGTATGTTATTATTCATGTTAGTAATACCAGTTGAGGTCTATCTGTAAATGTTTTGTATTTAACATTTTAATTTAGTTTGCTTCATTGCAAATTTGGATTTATTGCTTTACACTAGTAAATGTTTTTCACGCATTATCCTCCGGTTGTTTTTTTTTTTTTTTTTTTTCACTTCTCCACAGAAAGAGGATTTATGTCAAGCCTGCGGTGAAAATGAGAATCTTGTGAGTTGTGAAACTTGCACTTATGCATACCATCCTAGGTGTTTACTTCCACCCCTTAAGGGACCTCTTCCAGACAATTGGAGATGCCCCGAATGTGTAAGTGTTTATATTTGGTGACAGTTGTAATAGATTTCTTCTTACTGATAGAGCAATACTTATCTATGTGTGTACATGTTTTACAGGTTAGCCCACTTAATGATATTGACAAAATATTAGATTGTGAGATGCGACCTACTACAGCTGCTGACAATGATGCCACAAAATTAGGGTCAAAACAAATTTTTGTTAAACAATACCTTGTTAAGTGGAAAGGCCTATCATATCTGCACTGCACATGGTAAATTTGTAGGAACGCATCCTTCACTGCGTTACACCTTTTCATATGTCCCGTAAACCTTCTGCATGCTTATTATTATGCGTTACTTTGATTCCTCATTTTTGTTCTATCTATTTATGTGTTGACCTCAAATTTTTTATTTTCAGTATTGTTTTGCAAATTATTTTGCTTTTGAAGCCACCTTTTAACCTTTTGTTTTCTTTGTAACATTGTTATTTTTGTGTATTATCTCTTTATCTGCTACATATATTTATTTATTTCTTCTCTAGGGTGCCGGAGAAAGAGTTTTTGAAGGCATTTAAGACTCATCCTCGTCTAAAGACAAAAGTGAACAACTTCCATCAGAAAATGGCATCTATCAATACTTCTGATGATGACTTTGTTGCCATTCGACCTGAGTGGACTACAGTTGACCGGATACTTTCTTGCAGGTATTTTAGGTGACAATTAGGAAGTTTAACAGGAATTCTATTGATGTAGGTGTGTTGCCTGACTTATGTGAGGGCAGATTCAAATTATCATTCTTTACTTTGGTTGTGTGTATTATGTGCATGTGTGTGTGTATCACAGTTTTTAAGGTTAATATTTTCTAGCAGTAATTTTGAACCTTCATTTTGCTCTCAGTGTTTCTTTAATTCTTCCCCTCTTTTACGGGATTCTATCCTAGTCAAGCAATGGAAAATAGTACAGCATCAGCCAAAAGTGATTTCTTTTGGTATCTTTTTTGGAGGAAATTTTCAATGTTTAATTGTATTTTTCTGCCACCTCCTTTTCTTTTGCACTTCTCTTTATATTTTACTGCCCCACCCCCTTAAAAAAATAAATGGCATCATCATTTTCTGTAACAGATTATGAGAGAATGATGACATTGCTAACCCAGTGTCTTAATAGTTTCCTTAATCTTGACTGTATTTCTGCCTCCAGAAATGTTGATACTTGCATGTTTTCCTTGACCTTATTGTTTAAATGGTACAGGGGTGATGATGATGATAGAGAATACCTTGTGAAGTGGAAGGAACTTCCATATGATGAGTGTTATTGGGAGTTTGAATCAGATATTTCTGCATTTCAGCCAGAAATAGAAAGATTCAATAGATTGCGGTCTAGATCCAGTAAATTTTCTTCTAGTAAACATAAAGAGAGTGTTAAAGATGATACTGAATTGAAGAAACAGCAGAAAGAATTTCAACATTATGAACACAGCCCTGAGTTTCTCTCAGGTGGTATGTTATTTTAATTTATTTATTCTTCTGGAATGTTTTTCTTAATTCGATGGTCTGGATTACCTGATTTTTTTTTTTTACCTTAATGAAGGTACACTGCACCCATATCAGCTTGAAGGCTTGAACTTCTTACGATTCTCTTGGTCCAAGCAGACTCATGTTATACTTGCTGATGAAATGGGGCTTGGTATGTAGTCTCTTTCCTTTTCCCGGTCTATTCTTCCCATTCTTAAGTTTTGGTTATTAAATGTCTGGGGGAGGGGATCTTACACCATTCTGGAAGCAATAGCATGCTACAAGCCTCAATGAGTTTAGGCACATGCCTCAGCGCAAAATCAAGTTTGGAAGGTGTACACGTGAAGGAATAAAGAATAAGATAGAGTGAGTTAGCCAAGAGATATGCCTGGGATGATAGAGAGCAAGTTTCAAATATCCTGTATGAGTAGGATGATTCAAGATCAGAGGGGGCATTGAGATGAAAATAATTTTGGAGAATAGAGGAGTGGTTTGGTTGTAGCCGGGGAACCCTTGGAGGATAGACTTTTCCTGTTATTGTTGTTAAAAGTGTTTCCTTATTTCTTTCTATGCTTTGGGTTCATAACATTGAGGGCTTTTAGTGGTACATAATAGCTGAACCTTTCAATCAAAGTGCATCGATCAACCGACCCTTTTGGATCCTTTCCCTTCTTTAATTGTTTGTACTCACTCCTTTTGGCCTTGATTTGGAATTTCTGGAGAAGTATATGATTGCACCATGATAACCGAGTTTTTCACCTGCAGGAAAAACCATACAAAGTATTGCTTTCCTGGCATCCCTTTTTGAAGAGAGTGTCTCCCCACATCTGGTGGTTGCTCCACTTTCAACTCTACGAAATTGGGAACGTGAATTCGCAACATGGGCACCTCATATGAATGTGGTATGTACACGGGTATATTCTCTGTAATATGTGATTTAGGTGGTTACTCTTTTAATTATGTTTGTTTGTGCAGCTAATGTATGTTGGATCTGCCCAAGCTCGTAGTGTAATAAGAGAGTATGAATTTTACTTTCCAAAGAAACAAAAGAAGATCAAGAAAAAGAAATCTGGTCAGCTAATTAGTGAAAACAAGCAAGAGAGGATTAAGTTTGATGTTCTTTTGACATCGTATGAGATGATCAACTTTGACACGACATCACTAAAACCTATAAAATGGGAGTGCATGGTATGATTCTATTTGCCATTATATGACTGATGCCTGTTACTTACTGTGATCGTTTCTAGTTTCTTTGTAATACTGATAACCTGACATATATATGCAATGCAGATAGTCGATGAAGGTCACCGTCTGAAAAATAAGGATTCTAAATTATTTTCCTCACTGAAGCAATATTCTAGCAGGCATCGTGTTCTCTTAACAGGAACTCCTCTTCAGGTTCATTGTAATTTTTCATCATGGTTTATTGTGGGATTATGCCCTAACTTTCCATTATTGATTATTTGAATAACTTTTTTTTGTGTGTGTGTCTGCTGGCTGGATTTTGTTTGGAAAATTGTGTTTTGGTTTTTGACTAATACTAAGTTCCTTGTACTGTACCTGGGTTTTGAAATTGTTGGAGGATTGTTGAATTTCAAATTACACATATTTCCCTTAAAAACAATTTATGTTTTTAATATATCCAACTTGAGATTGCTTGATTGTAGAATCAAACAGCATAATATTTTTGTTTCCTTGACATGGAAATTGTCTCTTCAATATATATATGTGTGTTTGTATAGGCCAATGGTTGTGATACGTTCTTTTGAAGACATAATGTTGTTATATTGTTCTATTATCATTGTAGTTGCAATTGCACAGATGCAATTACACATGTCCACTTCACACCCATTTTTGAAAATCTTGATTTTAGGGTCAGTTTCTTTTTACATGTTTCGAAAGTGAAAATAATTCATCTCATCATTCCCTCAAGTCAGAATTTAAAAATAGCAACATATAGTTGGCCCTAATCTTCACGTTTGGAGTTGCTTCAGCATCTTTCTCTACCCAGTGCCGTGTCTCCTCCTACAGAGCTAGCTTGGCCTAGAGATGGTTCCCTTGTCTCTATTAAGTATTCTACTAGTAGGTTGTGCTCATAGCATTGTCTCCTCTCATGTTACTACTCTTTCTTTTTGTTTGTTTAGTTATATGTCTTGTTGGGTGCAAGGGCCCAAAGATTGAGCTTTCTCACCTTCTGGCGCACATTGCATCACACCTTCGTTTATTTGTCATCAGTTAAATAAGTCAACCGAAAAGTATATTTGTTACCACAAATAAGAGCTCAACCTCTGTAAAATAAGTCAATCAGTTTTTGAAGGAATACCTAAAGTCAGATTATAATGCCTTTGCCTTTTGTGAGGCTTTACTAAGTTTATATGCTGTATTTTGTTTACAGCAACAGTCATGCAATCTTTTTTAATATATTAGTTTCTATTTAGTTACCGGGTTGTGAACTCTACTTGTCCGGTATACTTTTTACCTTTTAATGGACTTAATAGATTTGAAGTGTGGTTGCATATCTGTTGGAAGTCTAAATGTACTGATGACAGCTTTTCTGATGCCTCTCAGAACAACTTGGATGAGCTTTTTATGCTTATGCATTTCCTTGACGCTGGGAAGGTTAGTATGAGGAATGCTCTATAAGATAAACCGTTATATAAGTTATTGAATTGGCTGATGAAAATTTAGTATCTTACAGACTTTATTTTTTTAATATTGGTAGTTTGGAAGTTTAGAGGAGTTCCAGGAAGAGTTTAGGGATATCAATCAAGAGGAGCAGATTTCAAGGCTTCATAAAATGTTGGCCCCACATCTCTTGCGAAGTATGTATTTCTTGTGCTAATTTTATGTTGTTTTGACATGTTTCTTGAAAACAATAAACAGTAAAGTTTTGTGATTCTTCTTTGCAAAACGTCAAATTTACCAGATCTTTGGTGTCAAAAAGTTTTTCTCGTAAAGAACATCCTAGAATTTTGTTTAGTATTCAGGAGCATGTATTGCATCAAGCTTATCAGTCAATATTAAGTAAATAGTTGATGTTTATCCTCCTTTCTCAATCTGCACTCTGAAGTAATCCTGTTCTTGTATAACTTTTGGTCTCTGCAATCATTCTGGAGTAAAGTGGTATGATACGTGTAGAAATTGTTGATCTTTTTATGCATATAGGATGTTTATCTATCTCTCAACCTGAACAAAAGCAACTGATTGTTGTTACAGTAATAGCAGTTGTTGGAATGATACATATTGAAATTGGTCAATTAATCTCTTGAATTTTCTTGTAGTCAGAGATTGATGTTTGATTGCTGAAGGATATTAATATTGTTTGCTCTAATGCTAGGCCTCTAAATTGAAGTGCAGAGGGATATGGTAGAATCCAATAAATTTGATGTGGTAGTTTTAATTTTTGCATTAATGGGAATTTCAAGAGAGCTCTCAGAGATCTTGTTGTTGTCATATAAATAACTAAGTTGGTGATAGGTTGTATATAGAAATGTGGATTGCCATGTTCTAAATTCAAATTTTTAATGTCCCTGCAGGAGTGAAGAAAGATGTCATGAAGGAATTACCTCCTAAAAAGGAACTTATTCTACGTGTTGAGTTGAGCAGCAAACAGAAAGAATATTATAAGGCAATTTTGACCCGTAATTATCAGATATTAACTCGTCGCGGTGGTGCTCAGGCAAGATTGATGCTCTGATAAACTGACTATTTTGTTTATTACTAATCTTAGCTTCATAAGTAAAGGGACAATATATCTTAATGGTATTGGTGTTTGTTTTTTATATCTATATGTTTCTGAATCAGATTTCTCTTATCAATGTTGTTATGGAATTGCGGAAACTTTGTTGTCATCCTTACATGTTAGAAGGAGTGGAACCAGATATTGATGATGCTAAAGAGGCATACAAGTAAGCTCTAATGTCATTGTTTTAGACTGTTATTGTGGTTGTTGATTAGAAATACTGGGTTCTCTGCTTATCTTGGGCTAAATCTTGTTTCTTTACTATTGAAATTAGTAGCTTTTGCCTGTTATAATTTTAACCAAAGTGAAATTATGGTATCATGTTGGAAGGCATTATTTCGGTATAGTTTGTACTATACTTAGATTTAATTAATGTTGTTATTGATTTTCCTTTTCATTCTGTTTGACAGACAGCTATTGGAAACGTCAGGGAAGCTGCAATTGCTGGACAAGATGATGGTCAAACTTAAAGAGCAAGGACATAGAGTGCTTATATATTCCCAATTTCAGCACATGCTGGACTTGCTTGAAGATTACTGTACTTACAAGGTAATAAGAGTTATTGACTTATCAACATAATTGTTTCTGAAGTTGATTTCTTTCAGCATAATGTTCGGCTTGTGTTTCTTTTCCTTGAAAAAAAAACTAGAATTGGCAGTATGAGAGGATCGATGGCAAGGTTGGCGGAGCTGAAAGACAAGTTCGGATAGATCGATTTAATGCCAAAAATTCTTCAAGATTTTGCTTTCTTCTTTCAACTAGAGCTGGGGGATTGGGGATAAACCTTGCAACTGCTGACACGGTTATCATATATGATAGGTGAACCTTTAAATTCCTATGATTCTTTTTGCTTTTCTTTAAATTATTGTCTGCAGGTTTTTGTATCTTTTGGTTAAAACATAAACTATATCTTTCGCTTTTCCCAACCACTACTCCTATCTTCATTATATTTACAATTTCTACTGACAAAAATAAATGAAAATAGCTGTTTTGGTGGCTGGCCATTCATTGTCGTGGTCCATTGTGTGTCATGTGCTCATTTTCTTGCTATTTTTTGTGTTGTTTTCTTCATTCATTGTTTTGGGAATGACATTTGTATTGGTTATACATGTGCGTTGTGATGGAGTTATCTTAAGCTCTACTTTTTAACACTATTAGACTGCTAGTAGCTTACTTGAGTATGAAAAGGTTGAACTGCTTCGGGTTTGTCAGCTTGTAAGCGTGGTGAATTCATATATATTCATAGAAAGTTAGTTGCCATATGAGACCGCAACCTCTTGACATGTTGTCTTGCTTTTCTATATTTGACATATAATGTTGGTTGGGCTGCCTTTAATTTCTCATTGAATATTTTTTAGTGTTTTTGGAAAGATGCCATCAGACAAGTTTCTGGAGACTACATCTAAATGAGGTCCAAATAGAAGAAGCATAATTTTAAGAGAACACTAAGCTCTACTGAGAACATTTTTTTGTATATGTTTTGCCATCTCCTGTTCAAAGATATGAGGATAGATGTAATCTGATGTTTTATGATTCGATAAGGATGTCTAATTTATGCTGAAAGAGTTCAAAATTCTTTCATTGCTTGTCCAGTAATTCTTTCAGAAACGATCTAAATGGAGCTGGTGGCTACTTTAAGACCTATTTGTGTTTATGTATTTTTTTTAATATGCTTTTTTAATTAAGTGATATGTTTAAACTTTACATTGATTATAAAGTAATAAAACACCCCATCAAAAAAGCCCAAAATCAATAGCTTCTAAAGACAAGCTTTATAAAACTGTATCATGTATATATAATCACTTCTTTTTATTCTTAAACAACATCCCTTAATTTAAATAAGTTTGCACTAGTTCTAGCACATAAATTGGCATGTTTTAGATCAATTCATGGGCACCTCCAGAATGCTTGGATAAAATGTTCTGCACAATCAGTATACTAATTTGCCTGCTTCCATATATTGGATATTTACAATATTATGGGGAATGCTCTGCGAGCTCTTGGCTGAAGTTAATCAACAGGGGGTCCTCATCATAGTCTTTATTTTTTTGTTCTGTGTGGACAGTCCATATGATGCTGAAAGATTAATCTTCAATTTTGGTGTAATTTAATCCAATTTTTCATTTATTTCATTGATGGAAACATTATGCAGTGATTGGAATCCTCATGCTGATTTACAAGCTATGGCTAGAGCTCACAGACTCGGACAAACTAACAAGGTTTGAGGTTTTTCCATTGGTGTATGGTGTTGATTGTTTTTGTTACTTTTAAATGTTAAAAATGGTTTTGGCTTTGTAGGTGTTAATTTATAGGCTTATAACACGAGGAACTATTGAAGAGAGGATGATGCAGATGACTAAGAAGAAAATGGTGTTAGAACACCTAGTTGTGGGGAGGCTAAAGGCTCAAAATATCAACCAGGTAACTAATTACCTTTTTTACTTGTTAAGACTTGTGTTGTAAAAGCTGATAACAGTTAGCAGTCTCGTTATTAAGGCAGCATGACTTATGTTAGGTCTGTTGCTTCTTGCTTTTCTTTGCTGTTTTTAGTATTGCTATGAATTGCAGGCAAGAGGTGGAAAATGGATATTGACAAATAGTTGAGCATTGAAGACCGAAATATCAATTTTTTCCTATTCATGCATATGCTAATTTGTTGTCATTATTCGTAGCCACTGTCACTTGTTTATTTTACCTTCTGGTCACAATAGGACTAATTTGTTTGTATCCTTGTATGCAGTTGTACTGGAATATATGCACATAAAATAATTTATTCTAACTGAATCAAGTAAGGAAGGAGGTAGGAACTCTGAAATTGTAGAAAACAGGGGAGGGGTTGGGGGGCTCTAAGCTCCTCACCAGAATAGTTTACCAACCTACCGTACCTCCCCTCATAATTGATTACCTGCTTTTCCCACATTCCTTGCCGCACTTGTAAGATTTTTTCAGCACTTTACTATCCAAATCACCTTCTTCTCCTTACCTGACATTGTGCTAAAGAAGAATTAGGTCCTTGACACCCTACTTTTGATTAAGTTGAATTTTAGCTCAAGGTAGGTGGATTTGTGAATCATCCACGCTTCAAGCTCTAAAAGCTATTATGCAAGTGGTTGTGTCAAATAGCTTACAAAGATTTCTTCAGGATTGTTGGTTACATTTTTTATTGATCGAGGTTCCTATGGAGGAAAAAAGCTGTAATATGCAGTGTGGTTGTTGATTTAGGACCTAGATAAGTATTCCTGTTGGAAAGGAAAACTACTAGAACTGGATAAGGCATATATTTCTGAAAAAGATGATAAAAGAAGTGATAAAGGAACATTAATAAAGTACTCATTTCGCTGTGCATACCCGTAGTTAATTCTTGTGGATATCAGGAATTATACATGTTTGAATGCACTAAAATCCTCAATAAAAAAGCTTATTTTAGAATACATTTAAAATTGAGAACACTGTATATAATAATAAATTCATAAACTTTGTACATGGTCCAATGTTAATCTCTGTTTCTACCCTCATTTTCATTTGTAAAGTTACTGATTATGTACAACTCGCAAATCTTTATTTGCTTGTCAATATTGATTGAGTTCATGATACATGACATTTTGTTCAAGGGATTGAAATTTTCTAAAATTAAGATCTAACGTGCATTAGGAGTTTAGGCATCGAATGAAACAACTAATCAAACATTTGATCCATATCAAGTTAAACATGTTAAAGGATTTGATGGTAGCTTTTGACTATCCATTGTGCGTAGGAAGAGTTGGATGACATCATAAGATATGGATCAAAGGAGTTATTTGCAGATGAGAATGATGAAGCTGGCAAATCCCGCCAAATCCATTATGATGCTGCTGCTATTGATAGGTAAACTAGCATTTTTTTTTCCTCAAACGTGAAAATAGGAATATGCTTGAGAAATTTATTTCTTGTATATTTTCTTAACAACAGATTGCTGGATCGTGATCAAGTTGGAGATGAAGAGGCCACTTTGGATGACGAGGAAGAAGATGGATTTCTGAAAGCTTTTAAGGTTGACTGTCATTATCTTTCACATACATTTTTGTTCTCTATATGTTTATTCAATTTTGGTTTTTTAACTTTGGTTTATAGTGAATTGAGAGATGCTCTTGGTTTCTACTGTTATTTATCATTTGATAGTAACAAAAGTGTATGAAATTAGAGACTCCTATTAATCAGTCAAAAGAATATTTAATTTAGCAAGTAGAACTGGATTGGAAGATCCGCTGCTGCCTCCGAATTTGTTTTCATTATTATTTTTGTTTTGAAAGGATTTTATGGCCTGATTCAGAATTTGCGGTCATTGATGTGATGCTATTCTAATGGTTTCTTAAAGTATGGGTTCTTTGATATTTAGGAAATTTTTTGACAGATGTGCTTGCAGTTCTTGATAGATGATGGAGCACTCTGCCTCCATTGCATTTTCCTGTGATGTCAACATCAATCTTGCCTTTATTACAAGAATTGCTACATGAAATTTATTTACCGTTTTTCATTTCATTCAGATTTTTCGTTTGGGTTCTGTGCTTTTGATTGACTGAGTGGATTCCACAATTTAGGTTGCAAATTTTGAGTATGTTGATGAGGCTGAAGCTGCAGCAGAGGAGGCTGCCGCCCAAAAAAGAGCATTAGAGAATGTGAACAGTTCGGAGAGAACACATTACTGGGAGGAGTTGTTAAGAGACAAGTATCAAGAGCATAAAGTTGAGGAGTTTAATGCCTTGGGAAAAGGGAAGCGTAACCGGAAGCTGGTATCTAATCCTACTATTTATGCCATTGTTTTAGAGTAAATTACACTCCTTATGAGATTCGAGTATTACAATGTCCTTATCTTTTGTTTAAAATCTTTTAGACTGATTGAAGCATACACAATACTTAATTTTTATTTCTGTTAAAGTTCCATTAGATTCCGTTAAAAGAAAAGTTATTACCAATATACTATTTACATTAGCATCTTGTAAGGAATTCAAATACTACGCTACCTTCTCTTGTATTACTCCATTTCCTTGACAAATGCAAATTCTATGCACTTTTATTTATTTATTTATTTTAATTTTATAGCTGAAGTATCTTTTACACTTTCCTAGCTTTAGAAGCTTAAATGTTGCATTTTTCTCTTTTCTTATTTTAAGATAGTTGGAAATTTTACATAGATTAGGAGAAAGGCCAAATTGTAATATATAAGAGGGCAATCCTCACTTTACAAGTTGGATAAATTAGGCATAAACTCACTTAATAAGATGATATCAGAGTTATTTAGAACCTGTCCTTTTCAAGTTCACTGGGGGTTGTTGTGCCACTGTTATTGCGCTCCTTGTAGACCAGTTACAAATATCTAATCACACCCCATGCTTAAGATGTTCATTCCTTAGCATAAGAGGGTGAGTTGGGAATCTCATATCAATTAGGAAAAATGTTAGGTGTAATATATGAGTGGGGTGCAATTCTCACCATACAATCTGGCTTTGTGAGTTTGAGTTAGACACAAACCACACCTACTAAGATGTTATTAGAGTTATTTAGAGTCTATCCTTGTAAAGTCCATGGGGTTTGTTGTGCCACTGTTATTGGGCTCATGTAAGACCATTGACAAACATCTAATCCCAACCCATGCCGAAGATGTTCATTCCTTGGCATGAATGTGTGTGTTAGAGATCCCATATTGACTTGGAAAAAGGTCATTATAATACGTAAGTTGGTGCAGTCCTCATCTTATAAGCTGGTTTTGAGGTTGAATTAGGCATAAATCCATTTACTAAGATGGTACTAGAGTTATTTACAGCCTATCCTTGTCTAGTTCATTGTGTTTGTTGTGCTACAATTATTTGGCATATGTAACCAACTACAAACATCTAATCCCACCTCATACACAAGATGTTCATTAATTGGCATGAGGGAAATGTTGGAAATCTCATTGACTTGGAAAAGGACTAGATTGTAATATACAAGTGGGATGCAATTCTCACCATACAAACTGATTTTGTGAGGTTCAATTAATAAAAATATACAATTTTTTTCTTTAATAAATATTAATATGCCCCAATGTTCTGCATTTTTATTTCTATATAAAAATACGATGACCTTAGGATGAGGAGAGGATAATGTAATATTGATATCTCAGGAGATAGAGTGCTATATACTGTTTCTTTTGTTAATCTGCATTGGAGAGATTAATGGTTTTTGTTGGCATTTATTGAGTTATTGTGAGATTCCATTTAATTGTGTCAAATGATGTTCTGTTTTCTCTCTAATATTGCTTTCAATGTTGTTAAACACGTCTCTCTCTCCCTTTCGTTTTTCATTTTAGAAAACCCTTTTAATTGTTACTTCATATTTAAAATATATCAACTCATACCAGATTTTTCTTTATTTTTTTTTCTTTTCTTTCTTCCATTATTCTCTGCCTATTCTTCATCTGTACTTCATTTCTTCAGATGCTCCTCATTCCGTTTTCTCTCATTCACATGGTGGCTATTCTGATTCTTGATCTGTTTCATGCTTTTGTCTTGTTTTTCTTTCTTTAAATTTGTTTTTCTGTTTTTAGAATTTCAGAATCATTTGTGTTTTTTTTTTGTATCAAAGCTACAATGTCAAGTGTCCAAAATAATGTTGGACTTGTGATGTTTTCTTGGATTTTTAGTCAATGATTTTGTTTTCTTTAATTTATTTATTTATGTTTTCTTTAATTTAGCTTTTATAGATATATTTATTATTCTTTCTGTCTGCTGTTGGCTATCATGCCTTCTTCTGCCATATTTGTATTGTAGTTTTTTGGCTCACCACCATAGGCCGTCATCACCTATTGATAAACCTTGGTTCAATTTTGTTTTCTGCTCAATATATGACATGCTATTGATTTCTATGACTAAGCATTAATATTTACTATTGATATCTTGTGATTTATGTAGCTAACTTATAGTGGAATAAACTGTTTAGCTTCTTGACACTGAGCAGTTTGTTTTTCTATTTCTGGAGGGGAAAATGTTTTTAGTGGTTGGTTAACTGTCTTTAAGTTTTCCTTGTGTATATTTTCTAAGCTTGCTTTAAGGTAGTATCTATTATTCCCTGATTTCCCAGATGGTTTCTGTGGAGGAGGATGACCTTGCTGGTCTGGAGGATGTTAGCTCTGATGGTGAAGATGATAATTATGAAGCAGAGCTTACTGATGGTGATTCAAATTCCACTGGAACTGGAACTACTACTGCTAAAAGGCCCTATAAGAAAAAAGCTCGTAGTATGTGTCATTTTTTAATTAATTTTTTAGGTTTTTGTCTTGATATGATGGACCTAGATTATCTGTTTGTGATGTTAATATTTAGTTTATTAACAGCAGATAGCACAGAGCCACTTCCTCTGATGGAAGGTGAAGGAAAAGCATTCAGAGTCCTTGGTTTTAATCAAAATCAAAGGGCTGCATTTGTTCAAATTTTGATGAGGTTACTTTCTCTATATGTAGTCTTTATATGTTGAGTTGAAGAAGGGTTTCACATGACAAACATATCTATAGTTTATCTTACCCTCTCTGTGTGTTGCAGGTTTGGGGTTGGTGATTTTGATTGGAAGGAATTTACTTCCCGCATGAAACAGAAGACTTACGAAGAAATTAAAGAGTAATAACATCAATTTTCTTTGAACTAATGCCATATTTGGGACGTTTTAGACAATCAGGGGGGTGGATTTGATGCCATGATTTGATGTTCACAGCTCTGCAGCAGTGCCAATGCATTCTTAACCATTTGGACACAAAATTAGGTTGAGAATGGGAATGTGTTTAGTACTTACTAAGTTTAATCTTCTGACACACCTATATATTATTGATTGCTTGTCTCTTCATTTGGGTAGTGTGTGTGAAGACGTTGCATTGGTTTGTCTTCCCTTTTTCTTTCTTTTTTTATTTTGGTTGCATTTCGCTACTTCGAAAACTTTTGGCCTATGAAAACGTATATAATGATTGTAAAAAGTTGTGAAAGAATGGCATTATCCCATTGCGAAGTCGTGCATGATAATATACCCTTCAAGTTTGATGGGAGCATGAACAACCTTTGCAGAAAAGCATTATGTTCCTTGCCTTGTACTGGTCAATGTTAGATTTTTCTCTTTCTTTTCCTTTTCTCTGTACCCTTCCATTTTAGATTTGGTAATTATCTATATATGGTATGGATATGATATGACTTTTAACAAATTATTAATAGCCTAAAGTCTGTCTTTGTGAATGAATTGATATAAATATATATGTATATATATTTTTTCAGTTATGGAACCCTTTTCTTGTCTCATATCTCTGAAGATATAACCGAGTCCTCTACATTCTCAGGTGATAGATCTTAATTGCTATCATTATATTTCCTTCATTTGCATCAACCCCATCCCCTTTTTCTTTGTTTAGCATTTTCCAATATTTTTCCTTTTTACTTATAATTGTCCGGCAGATGGTGTACCAAAAGATGGACTACGAATCCAAGATGTACTTGTAAGGATTGCAGTCCTTCTATTGATAAGGGACAAGGTAAGTTTTGACTGAACTTTCTGTATTTGAACTTCCTTTATTATTAGTGTTATCCCACTCCCCCAGTTTTTCTGCAATATGTAGGTCGATAAGAGTTTTTAGAAAGGCTTTCTTAGTAAAAAAATATTTTCAGTTTAGGCACAATTAACCACTGAATTGGATTGCAAGGAGCAAAGGATGATTAGTGGGTAATCCATAATTAGCAGTATGAGTGGTTAGTTGTTTCATACTAAATATATTTTTACCAAGATCTTTTTGGTGTTTTTGTTTTTAAATATGCTTTTGGTGTCATCTCATGTGAAACTGTTCATGAGTTCAACTGTTGGTCTAAAATTTTGGGATAGCATCTGGATGCATGCCCAACTATTAAATACTTATCTATTTGCTCCGACACCATTGTGTACAGTGTTTTTGGAAATATATAATGAGCATGAAACATTATGCTTCAATATTTATGATTTAATCAAGTGACTTATAAAAAGGGTTACTGTGAGTGAGTAGTCTATATATGGTTGTTTTTTATACAAAAATAAATTTTGAATCAATACAAAGTTTAGTATACTTTATGATTGAACCATGTGGCTCACCTATTTAAAAATGGTTAGAGACTTTCATTTAGGGAAAATCTTAATTTCTTTTATAATAATGTGGCACTTTGTTTTTTGTTGATTCTGATAGCATGACAATCTAAGACATTGGATCAATAAACTCATCTCTTTCAGGGTTCATTCATTTTATTTTATTTAATTTTTTGACTGCGGTGGGGTTGAATGTGTTTTTGAACTTAAATGACCTCTAGCTGATGTGCCTTTTTACTCTGGGGATACGGAATGACAGGTGAAGTTTGCGTCACAAAATCCTCAAACTCCATTGTTTTCAGATGACATCTTATTTCGCTATCCAGGTTTGAAGGGTGCGAAAATATGGAAGGAGGAGCATGATTTGGTTTTGTTGCGTTCCGTTTTAAAGTATGTATTTTAATACTGCTATCTTCTAACTGTATGATATTAGCCATTAAATATTTGTGGGTTTAACTAAGAAAGAAAAAAGAAGAAGTCATGTTCATTTTTTTATCTGCTTTACTATGTTTGACTTGATTTGTGGTTATAGGTTTTGGTATTTCAAAGTTTTCTTGTTATAATTTGCATGGGTTATTTTTTGATGATGTATTCCTTAAACAATTCTTTCTACCTAAGGCATGGTTATGGAAGGTGGCAAGCTATTGTTGATGACAAGGATCTGAAAATTCAGGAGGTCATCTGTCAGGAGTTGAATCTTCCCTTTATAAACTTACCAGTTCCAGGACAAGTTGGCTCTCAGCCACAAAATGGTGCAAATTTGACAAATGCTGAAGTACCCAACAGTCAATCCAGGGAAAATGGTGGAAGTGATATACCAGCCGATGGTGCGCAAGGTTCTGGTGATGCCAGGAATCAAGCACAATTATATCAAGACTCCTCCATATTATATCATTTTAGAGACATGCAAAGAAGACAAGTTGAGTTTATAAAAAAGAGGGTTCTTCTTTTGGAAAAAGGGCTTAATGCTGAGTACCAGAAAGAATACTTTGTAAGTGTCGTGGTGTTAAATTCTCTTAAATAATGTCCTTCTATGTGGAATTACATGAATAATGATCAGAAACTGGTCATACATGCATTTTTTTTTTTTTAAAATTAAAAGTTTCCTCAGCTTCTTCCAATCGAAAGAACTAGTTATTTGAGAGTGCTAGAAATTAGCTATATACCTAGGATAAGAGATGAGGCAAAACAAACATGGCAGTATTTTTTTAATGGGCTATGGAAGATAATGAAAGAAATAACTTATTAGAAAATGCACGAGGGGAGGAATTCCCTTTCTATACGTACCCAACTTTAGATACCTGGGAACTTATTTTCTTGGCATTACTGATCGTTATGGCTGACAAAGTTGGGCATACATTACATTCTTTATTAATGATGACTGTTAGTGATCCTTGTCTGTGTACTCCTTTTTGAATTTTTTTAAATTATTAGTAACATATAATGGAAGACCGTAATAAGGGCGCCAAAAGGTTACTGATACTTTTTAAAACATTTTAGATGTTAATATTTAATGCTGAAGTATCTCCTCATTTTCCCATTCCTGTTAAATCATTTTCATTTTCATACTTGTTGGAACATTTTGTTTAATATTTTCCAATGGTACATCTTACAGCATTACAAATCAATACAGAATGAATGATTGTATCTGGAAATGTTTTCTTGACTTGCTTGTGGGCTTACGTTCTTCGTAATGAACTTCATTTGCAGGGCGATCCAAAATCAAATGACGAACTTAAAAGTGAACCCAAGGCTCCTAAATTAGGGGAAACTGATACCCAAATGATTGAACAACTACCGCAAGTAGAAACAATAGGTATGATAATGTTTTTTCATTGGATACATTTACCTAGTTTGCATCTGATAATAGAGAGAGAAAATACTGATTACTCGTGTAGTTCTCCTAGAAAATTAAAATATGACACGAGACACCGAAATTTAATGTGTTCTCAGATTAAACATTAAGCAAATGTGAATAATGCCCTCAGAATATGAAATAATATCTCCAGATATTTTATCAATGTGGTCAGTATTTCTGTTATTTTTGTATTTGGGTTTTTCCCTTTCCTGTTTTTCCCCTTTGATGTTTTCCTACCATCTACGAAAGCTATCTGCATACCCAATTGAGAAGGGGAAAGAAAGACCAGAAGACTTACTTGTAGTGCTGCCATTTTCTGCAGCTACAGAAGAAATTTCGTCTGCTTGTGATAGTGATCCTAATCGATTGGAGTTAGTTCGTCTTTACAATGAGGTAAAAGTACCGTGACCTGCACTTTACGAAGGATCGCTTTCATTCAATTAAAAAAGTGGTAGTCTATGTTGTATCAGTAATATTTCCTGTGTTGGCAGATGTGCAAGACAGTGGAGGAAAACCCCACGGATTTAGTTCAAACATCTTTGGCAAGAGAACCAGCAGAGCTTCATGTAGGGAAGAATTTCTTACCCCTAGAAACCATCTGCAAAGACATCGACAGAATTCTAACGCCCACAGAAGAACAATCTGCTGCAGATATTCCGATGTCAAATTCAGAGAACAAATCAGAGGTTATGTCCAAGAGCGAGATTTTGGACGCCAAATCACTGCCAACCCCTCATGACTCCGCAAACAATGAGAGTAAAGACATGCTAATAGATACGAATGAAATTCAGACTCTTCCGGACAAAGAGAAAAGTAATACAGTAATGGATGAAACTATGACTGATGCTCAGTAGAATGATAACCCAGAGAAATGTGATGTCGGGGCATTGTAATGGATGATTAAATGCAAAAGGAGAAATATATGTATTGTACCGTGTAATCTAGTCAACGTTGTTTTAGCACATTAGAAATGAAGTGAATTAATTATAAACAAAAGGCACTATAGCATATAGCGGTAGTGGTTAAAAGCCTTGCTACTAACTCGGTTAGAAATTGTTCTTTTTCTACGTATTGCTGTTAGACGAATTTACTTTTAAAGGAGTTGAAGAGTAAGATTAATTGTATACTACACGGCACGTTACCCTTCATTCTATTTGAAAGTGAGCAAAGAACTGAGGAAGTTTCCCTGGACCATGTTTAGTTCTTATATTTATAAGTTGCCATTTTTCTCTGAACACCTATTTCAGTATGGAACATGATTAATTGCTAAGAGGACGGCCTATTTTGGAGATTTTATAACGAATGAGCAAGGCTTTGCATGCGAGTTAAATTTTTCCGTCGCAGTCAAATAAAAACCGATTTCACCACAGTTCTTCCTTCGTGGGCCGATGATAAAAGAGTTGTGACTGTTGAGCATACACAAGTAAAGAAAAAGTAGGTCTCAGAGTGATGGTCTCTAGCTGTAGAAGATACCATGCAATGAAGAGGGTGTTCTGTTGTATGGGTGCTAAACCAAAAGGAAAAAGATAGAGAGCTCAACTACGGTTCCGTCTGTGTGGTTGGTGTTGATGCCATTCTCTGCTTAAAGCTTCTGCATGTCACTTCTCAAAGAAGCCAGAGCTTTGTGGCTTCAATTTTTGAGTCCATGGATTTGAATGCAAAACTGGCAGATCCAAAAGGGTCTGCCCATACTTTTATCCATTACTTTGTTTTGCAGAAGTGAAAGGGTGATTGCTATTACTGACTGCAAATCCTTTTTTTACTAATATTGCTTGTTCTATTTATGACTTTTTTTAATTTAAACTTAAATTTAATTTTCATTCATACATATCATAGGCTATTTTTCTTTTAACAATTATTTTTTCATAATTTGACAAAAACATAAATTTAAACAGATAAATAAAGTGATGACAGATGTTCTGTCATAAAAAATTATTAAAAAAAGTTGTCAAAATATCATATACTTCTTAAACCTTAATGCTAAACTTAATTCCACCTTAATGCTAAACTTAATTCCACTGCATCATTTAGTCGAACATCTGTATCAATGTAATGTTGTGTGTACCTTGCTTAGATTATTGGTTTGGTCTAAAAGGCCTTCCCCAGAAACCAAGGGTAACTGCCGAACTAAAAGCTAACCAAATTTCTTTTTTATTTCAGTTGTCGGAAAAAGAAAGGTCATTCCACTGGCATAGTCACATATTGTTAAAAAAAAAATTAAACAAAGAAAAACGTGTTTTAGTTTATATATTTTATCAAATTTAATTTTAATCTCTACATTTTCATATTAATAATCTAGTCTAGAACATCTAAAAAAATAATTTAATAGTGTGGAATAATTAATTTTAAATATTTATAGAGGTTAGAGAACTAATTCCTCAATTTCAAAATAAAAGGATTAAAATCAAGTTTAACAAAAACAAGCTAAAGCATAGTTTAAGAAAAACTTAACAAGTTTATGTCAGCAAAAGCTAGTTATAAGCCGAAGTATACGCACAATTTTACTGTATCATTAAAAAAAATTCTTTTATTTTTAATTACTCAGTTAATTTTATAAAAATGTAACCCTGTGCTGAATCCAATTATGGTATTGATACCACTTATATTTAAATAAGATGTTACGTATCTTTTAGTCAATTATCTATTAACAAATGTAATTATTGATGAGTTGTTTTCTAGTTTAGCTGTACTTAAGAGTAATTTTATATTTAACAAAATTATACTACCAGATTATAGTACAGTTTTAAATATGACAATAGAAAAAAAAAATTAGAACAAGGGTCTTTATATGTTAATTTTTTTCACTTGACAAGTTTCTATAATATATATATATATATATATATATATATATATATATATATATTTAAATATATATATATTTAAATATTTTGCACTAACAAAAACTAAAAATGGATCTAAACCAAAAGATCATATCTTATATCAAACTAAAATAGTCCAACGGTCCAATTCCACAGTCCATGCCTCACGCAGAATTATTCTGATTGCAGATGCATTGACGTGACAATTGCATAAAATGGAAATCGTGGGCGTAAGTAATTTTATCCTTTTTATCACTTTTTTGACCTTTTTACGTAAAGGTGAGTTAAAAGTTTCGTAAACTTAGCCTCTGTGATGAGTCTCTTGAGTATACTGCAACGCAGAAAAGCATTTCTGTTTAGCTTTATCCAGAAAAAGAGATTCGATTCCTGTATATATTTTAGGTTTAAACCTTTTTTTTTTCTAAGTTATTAGCGGATGTTCAGTTTAGTTTCCACTTTTAAAAATGTAAACCTTTGGTTCCTAAGTTATAAAAAATATATCAAATGAGTCCTTTTCTGATGTTCATGGTCAAAATACAAAGAGCAATCTAAAGTGTTGTTATTATTAAGAATCAAATCAGAGTAATATAAAGATGTAACAATTGTTAAGAAACAACCAAAAACAGTATTTCAAATAAAAAAAAAGACTCATTTGATATATTTTTTATAACTTAGGGACCAAAGATTTACATTTTTAAAAACAAGACTAAACTGAACATCCGCTTGTAACTTAGGGAAAAAAAAAGTTTAAACCTATATTTTAAACATCAAAATATGTAGTTATTGATAATCCAAACTGGACTAAACATATTCACACATAATAAATTATAAAATTATTACAATATCAATAACTTCACAGCTATAATCTTATAACCATGCATTTTAATTTTTGAAATAATCTTACTTCAAACGAATCAAATATTAGATAAGTTTCATCGTGCATGCATGCCTCACAAGATTTGTATATACTAACGTGAGTAAATAAAACAAAATGCATAATTTTGGTGAAGACAACATTTCCAAGGGGGGTGGTGTTTATTGTCATTCATCATCGTAATCACTTACATTTAACAAAGTTGCATTACCTGATCACTCTAGAAAGGTGTGAGCAACACTCAGGGTTTAAGTGGGTACCCATTTGTCTGGTGAGTTCCACCTGGCCCGTGTCTGTCTCTTCTCACTGCAAGCATGACTATGAATGAAGATAAAGGTCCAATTTGCAGGCCAACGTGTAAACGGAGATCAAACAAAGTGATTAATAACTTGATAACGCGTTGTATAAAATTAGAAAGCCCTTAGAACCTAGAGAACTTTGCTCAGTACAAAGTAACCTGGACAAGCTAAACTCTACAGTAAACTACAGGAAGACAAAAGTGGTTAAACACAATGAAAACTATAAAACTCATCAACATGGAAGCATACGTTGGTATGTGCTGGCAAATCTTCTATCACATAGATAACCCACCAGGGTAATTATCGCAAATGAGGTTCTCATCCAATAATTTCAGCCTGTCTTTCTCCTGCATGGCATGAACATTGGCACTGAATGAGTTTGGGAGGGAAATATTGAAGACAGATGCAAGATAAAACAGCTGAATGATCAATAAATACTAAAATAACAGGATATAATACCCTCTAGAAGAGTTATTTAACCAATCCAGGATAGACAAATAAGATGGATTTAGCCAATACGAAAGTTAAAAGCACGGTGGTGGTTGCTCTTATTTGGCAGACTTACCACAATGAACACTACTGAAATATGTGGCCCATAAATTTTATCATGCGGGAAAAGCAGAATTTCACCAAATGCTTATAATGTAACTGTTCAAGTCCTTTGCAGAGTGCAGGACAAGTAAAACAATGCTTAAACATTATATAATCCAAGGAGAATGACGTAGAGAAAATATGTGACCGGGGAATGAAAATTATGATTGGTAGTGGGGATGGTATCAGCTTAATCAAAAAGATTCGCATATATGATGCAGTGATTGCATCTAAATGAAATACAAAACCGACAGATTTTTAAATGGTAACTTTAAAGCACTTAAGCATGACACTACTTCGTGTAGTCAACATGATTAAAAAAAATACAGAAACATTTTTGAAAAACCCCGTATATTCATAATGATATTACCTGTTTCATCATTGAACTGACCAAGTCTTCCAATGAACCAAGATTACTAGAGAAATGACTATGTTGAGACTTCTGCTGGTTCAGGATATTCCCCTGATGTTGTCTAGATGAGATCTCTTCAGTTAATTCCACAAAACCATCATGCTTCATTTGTAAGGGATCACAAAAGTTAAAGTCCAAATTTCTATGTGAGGCTGAGTTTGCTGCTGCATGGCCCACTGGAACAGCAGCACCATTGACTGGAGTCAGTGAGTTTATTGATGCAAACATATTATTTGAATGATGAGTAGCATCGTGATTTCGGTCCTCCCACCCTTGAAATGGCACATTACTGCTTATATTCGTAGGTCTGTTATTTAAAGTCAATCCTTCAGAATGCATATCGGTCATTGAATCATGGGATTGCCTGGACAGTGAAGTGATGGATGGACCAGTCAGATTCCCACCTTGCAGGGGTATAGTAGCCATGTTATCTGGAGGAGGTATGTTTGTCGGTTTAAAACATTCACTTGGAGGGTAAGAGTTTGTCTGCATCACAGATGGCTGCACAGCACTTGTCCAACTATCATTATACCTACCTTGATCCAGCAAAGGCAAAGAAAATTCTGAATGTTGAGAGGCCACTGAAGATAAAGTTTCAATCCTTACACTCCCCTGTGTGCTTTGAGGGCATGGTTCCAACATCAAGCCATTGTTTGAGATACCTACATCAGATGTTACTTTTGGTCTTGGATCTGGGAGTTTATTTGAGATGGGAAAATTTGTTTTGGCATTAAAAACAGAGGTCAAATTTTGAACAGAAACGAGACTCTTATTGTTTTGAACAGACAATGGCATTCCCTGAACACCATTCTGATTAACAGGAGTGATGGCGGACCGGAACTTCAGATGATCATTAGTGTTGTTTAAATTTTGTGACTGACTCAACTGAAGAACTCCAGAAGGAAACCCGTGCACATTCAAACCAGCAGGAGTGTTCAACCTATTAATTATCCCACCAGGTGGAAAGGATCTAAAACCATTGTTATGAAGCTGCCCAGAACCAGTCAATGTTTGCAAATGTCCAACCCCATTCACAGAACTCATTCTCAGATAGGATGGATCTGCACCCCCTAAGGCCGCCACCATATTAGCCTGTTGGTTAGCCACGCAACTAATTCTTTTCAGATAAAGCCTGTACTTCTGCAGCCATTTCATTCAGAAGAAACATTCAGTAAATGGAAAGTTATGTTACACTAAATTAAAACACAAAGGACTAGAAAAATGCCTGGAGATGGCTCGCCACATTCTCCCTTGTAAGCTTTTCAACGTTCATCAAATCAAGAATTTTTTTAGGTACAGCCTCTGCCAGTAAAACAACAATATCATGAAGCCCAAATTCATACTAGTAAGGGAAAACTACATCAATGGCATAAAATTTGAATAATTGTGACCTTACAATCCCAGGTGTCACTTAAAATAAAAAAGATTGTTGAGAAAGTCTTCAGAATAATTAAGAACATATTTATGTTCTGAATATTAAATTGACGATGCTAACATCTTACCAGATATCAAAAAGCATCATAAATATAACAAATATTGAGAACAATTTGAATAAGCTCATCAAAAATTTGATAGAAGTTATAACAGTTGTTTCATCCTGTAAAAGAGTGAAGAACATACTGTCAATGCCTAGCTGATTAACAGCAGCAACAAACTTGCGGTGCAGTTCCACAGACCAAACCACCCGAGGTTTCTTCTGGGTTGACGGGTCCTCGTTGTCATGATCATTCTCCTGCTCCTCATCTTCATCTTCATCTTGATCCTTCCGTTTCTTAGTCAGCTTCTCATTTTGATCTGAATTTACAGCTCCTGATGATCCATGTCCATTGCCACTATCAGAAGTGGGTTTGTCTAAGTTGCTTGTTTTGTTCTTCTCTTTTGAGTCAAACTTCTTCCTTCTGATTACATGCTGCCAGATGTTCTTGAGCTCCTCCATTCTCACGGGTTTCAGCAGATAATCACAGGCTCCATGAGAAATCCCTTTCATCACCAGCTTCGTATCACCGTTTGCAGACAACACTGAAATAAAACCAAATAATCAATGAAGCTGCGCAAATAACTCAAAAACAGCCTTCCTACATAACGTTATTGACTCGTCACATTTTCACATTCATCAAAAGCCAACTATGAAACTTTAAAAATTCTATTGCAGGACTGGATTATTTATACAAAAACATAGTACAGATGAATATTTTTTTTAAAAGGAAAAGTTACAAAACTCATTATTTGACATCTAAATCCCTTAAATTTCTAACATGATTAATAACTATATCAATAATTGTTAATCAAGTCAGAAATGGTGAAACAATGATAGTTAAAATGAAGAAATGGTGCATAGGTACCAAGATCAGATATAAGAATACAACATCCTCTCACTCACTTATGACGGGAAGGTCCATCTCAAGTCCCACTAGCTCAAGCAGCTTAAATCCATCCATGTCTGGCATATGCACATCACTGATTACCAGGTCAAACTTGTCTTTGTGTTCTCTCAAAAGCGCCAACGCTGTTATTGCTTGATTTGTCGTAGTTACTGCAACGCCATCCATAACCAAGATAAATATCATTCTGAAAGAGTAAAGAGGCACATTGCACACACATCCACGGGATAGACAGTTACAAAACTAATGTTCATCCAAGTGCATATTTGGAATTTTGTTAAAGATGGAAGAATTTAGGGATGTGGAAGCTATAAGCCTGTAACTATTACATTTTGACAATCACGTTTAAGGTGGGGGAGCTACAATTATTAGCTTCTAAAATCACATCCAAGACCTGGAAAATCATGTCCCAAATATGAAACCAAACACGCTACAAAATACTCAGCCCAAAGAAATAATCAGATCCTGCATCGAAGTCAAGGCATGACAAGCAGTAAAAGAAATATGTAGGCTATAATATAACCTATAACAAAAGCTTCCTCTGCAACAATTAAGGAAGTTGGAGTTCACTGTAGTATTCTCTATAAACAATTTTATTTGTAAAAGTATATCCATATTAACTACCACAAACAAAAGAATCTGAAACAGAACACAAAAATCTAAAAGAAAGAACAAAGCACAAACCAAAACCCTAAATCGTGAATAAGAGTAAGTAAAAGCAACAATAGAAGATTCAAACCATGATATTGACATTTCCGGAGGAGGTTTTCCAAAACCATGAGGCAGATGGGGTCATCATCGACGGCGAGCACACGCATTCCGACGGGAAACTCTTCGCCGGAATCACTCATTCTCTTCTCCACAGTCATTTTCTTCTCCAAACGTCACAAATACCACTTCTTCTGCGCTTGTGGTTCAGAAACCAAAACCCAGAAAGAAGCTATGAAACAGAAGACACAGCTAAAACAATTGAAAAAAAAAAAAGAGACTTCTTTTGGTGGGGGAATAAATAGTAATTTGTGAGGACAATGTGAATGAATAATTGAAAAGAACAATAAATGCAAGGAAGGAGCGAAAAAGTTGGTGTCTTTTTGTGCTTATGTGGGTGTCAGCGTGCAACAGTGGAAGGAGAAAGTGATTGAGAGAGAGAGAGAGAGACTATTATTGTGTGTTCCTATTCACAATCCAAACTTCTATAGACCTAAATATATCATTAATTTGTATCATTAAACATGCTCCACTTTTTTATGTTAATCTCATGCTTTTATAATTAATTAACTCTTTCTACTTTTACAAAAATTTAACAAGCTTTGGCTTTATCAATTTATTATCTATAAGTCATAAATTATCATATTTTACTAAATTGTCTTTTATTCTTACCTCATATACCAACTAATCAAGATTTATTGAAAGAGTCTAAAAAAAGTTATCTTCATATCCTAATCTTGTTTCTTATATGTTTTTTATATATTGATGTTATTATGAGTTTATAGATGACCAATTGGATATTAGGACAAACTGGATAAAGAAGATCAAGTGATTGATATGTAAAAAAATATTTCATTCTAACAACAGAGTTAAGACATAATTAATATTACAACTATTATATTTAAATAATTAAAATTTACACAGATGAGTAAATTAATTGGTAAAATTTTTATAAACTCTATAAACAAGAGTTTAATTTCGAGTTAAACTCAATTTTGATTTACTATTAAATTACTAAAAGCTTAAAAAAAAGTTATAACTTAAACATCGGATGTATTCTGCAGGTCAACTTTACACTGATCCGTTTTCATAACACGGAAAAAGAAACATTTGATACACAAGACTTTCACATAGCAAGTTATCTCGTCCGAAGAAAAACATGTTGTATATTAATTTTTATATATTGTATATTTTTTTTATTTCTAAAATTTTAGAATGATTCTCTTCGAAGTTCTTTATAAACAGTACTCGTTTTCCTTAAATATAATTATTGCAGTGGTCTTAATCACAATCTTGTAGTGAAGCCAAATCTTAAGATTTGTGAGAAAAACATGCGCGTCTTCCGCACGCGCTCGAAAGAGAACCGAATCCAATCAGAATATATTTTCTCGTTCATTGGACATTGGACGGTGCTAGGATAGAAACTGTCTTCAAGTGATCCAGACCTTTTGGCTTTTCACTAAAAATTTATATTAATATTACTCATTTCTTACAATTCTCAACTTATTTTTGTAATATATAATAATAATAATAATTGTAAACAAAAATGAGAATTCGAATGAAAGTTCACAGTCAATTCTCCTTCATTATTTCTAAAACAGATCATAAAAAGACAATAAATATGATGCCAGGATGAATTATTTATCGTGAAAAAAAAAATAGCTAATATATATCGTCTAAAATATTTTATTTTTGGAATATATGTAGTTATCTATAAAACTGGAATTTTTGTTTTCACCTAGAGTTACTAATAACATACTTTTATAAATGAAGATGGAGAACACAATTTCCATAACTACATCAATAAATGCGTCCCTTAATTAATTTATACAATTTATATTTTGAATCTCTTCCTAATAGATTATACATGTGTTTACATTATTTTACTGGAAAATCATATACATTTCTAATATGAGATTCTATATTATGATAAATGAAATATTAGAATATGTTCAACAAACAATCATGATAGATTTTGAATAATGGTAATATTAAGTAAAGTTTAAATTTAGTTAAATATTATAAAATTAGTTTGTAGTGTAAATTTTGTATTCACTTTAATATATTGTAGTTTTATCTTTATCTTTAATTAAGTCATTAAATTTGGGTTATTCAAGTATATGTATACGTGAAAGTATAATTTTTTTTTATGTGTAACTTAGTTCTTAAAATATCTGGTAATGCATTTACATCGTGTTTATGTATGTAATAAGACTATTAAGAAGAAATGCAACCATAGATTTGTGAGTGAATTCGTGTTTGTTTGGACAGATTGAAAACGATGAAAAGAGACAAATTTGCGAGGTTGTGTAGTTTCAACTTTTTCGCTAAAGTGAAAAGATTTGTCCAATTAAGTTAAAATGGCATGTTTTCACTCAAATAAACAATAATTAATTTACTCTCAAATCTTTTCAAATTCATCCACTCACTTTCTTCCAATTTTTCTCCCCAAATGAACAAAGCATAAAGATGATTTTGAATAGTCCACGCAACAAAATAAACAAAGATTATCTGAGCTTAATGCATGTAGTTTCCTCTTCTTTCTATTGATCATAAAATTATTAGAATTCTGTTAAGAGAACAGTCAGACTCAATAAGACATTTTTTTGTCCATAATTTCCTCCATCGGATCTTCTTCTACATGATCTCCATTTTGGTCCAACTAATCACTTTTAATCAATAGAAAAATCATTCATTCAAATTAAGGTGCAAATTTAAAGTTAAACATTTAAATCTGATTAAACTAATTGAATTAAAAGTATTTTGTACGGTTAGTCGTTGCATTAATTGAGAAGAATAAAATATAATATTTAATAGGGATGATAATGAAGTTGGAATGCAATTCTTAGTCTCCATAAATGAGTCAAGCGTAATGAGCAATTTACGATTCAAAACTGAGGTTGGGAAGTCCTAATTTACAATTTACATTATTTTTTTTAATATTTTATTGCTGTGTGTAGTACTATTTATACGTTGAATGAGTAAATATTTTATTTGTTATTTCAATAGTGTTGTGTATTTAAAAGTATCAATGCAGATTTTACTTCATGATTTATTTTAATATATAATTTTTGTCATAGTAGATTTATTTGTTTATTTGTTGTAATATTAAAGCATATATATAATTGAGGTGCAAAACAGCAAAGTTTTGTGCGAGTAGAGCATAAAAGGCAAACGGACGAAAACACGTAGACAATCACTAGTTATAAAGAGAGGCTAATGCAAACAAGGTTAGTATTTAATTATTATTAGTTTACTAATCATCTTTTGCTAATGCCCACTCCACTTTGCCCCTTCCTCTACACTAAAAACCTTTCTTATCTATGCTTTACAGATACATTTAGATTCATACAAAATTATTCATCTTTTCCTTTCTCTTTTACCACTTTCAACTTTCAATCATATTCATGCAATCCCAATTACAAACAAAACCATATATTACTTGCATATTCTATCTTTCCACACACAAGTAGCATTCAATCTTAAAAGTAGCAGCCATTCATCAACCAAAATGAGATGATCTTAGCTAATCATCCAAATTAAATTTGCTTGGAAGCTTTGCCTTTACCTTTCTGCTGAAAACTCTTAATCATATTTAAGTTGTTTCAAAATTTTGGTTAAAAGTGACTTAAAATGAATCAGATGTATGTTTAAATTGTTGTTTAAATTTTTTAACTCAAAGTAGTGTCATTATTTTACGTATGTCTAATTTAGGTATATTATTATTAAATTAAACGTTGAATATGTTTTTAATTACTTAATTTTGAGTAAAAATTGGAATTAGTTTATTGTCCAATTTAGTCTCTCAGTTTAAGAAATGTGTGGATTTAGTCATTTTAATTAAATTCTATTAAATTTATTTAACGTTTTAAACATGTTTTTCAAATAACATTAAAGAAAAATGTGTTAAACCGTGTAAACAACTCAAACGTTATTATGAAATGCATTTAAAAAATTAAATAAGCTTAACAAAATTTGATTAAAATGACTAAATCTACACATTTTTAAAATTGAAAGGTTAAATTAAATTAAAATTAAAAAAAAAACTAATTCTAATTTTCACTAAAATTTAAGAAAAAAATATATATTTAACCCTTAAATTAATCTTATATGAAAAATCTATTAAAGATATTTGACCACCAATAAGATGTAAAAGGTCTTAAATGTTAAAATTTATTGTATTAAAAATCTTGATAACAAATTTTTTAAATGTTAAGAGATTCACACTTGAGATAATGATTATTAGAAAATACAAGTCTAAATCTAAAAAGAAAATTCATAAATCTTATTATCTTAAATCTACTTATTAAAGTAAGAACTGAAATTTCATTATTGGTATATTATCTTAGGAAACACATGGATGTTGATATCGAGAAAGGCTTATACATTATTTAATCGAAACATGAGATGGTTTTGTATAGCTTAGATGGGAAGAAGCTGGCAAAAACATGTACAAGAGTGGAGAAGTGGTAGAAAGAAAAAATTGAAATGAAAGTAAGTTTGTCCTAATTGGCTTATCTAATGAGATGTTGAAAGATCTTCATGAATAGAAAAACAGCATAACTGGCTGTCCACTAATATTCAAAAGGGTTTTAACATTGCATCATAGCCTCTAACTTATATAATATATAAAACTTTGATATGCATTGTTCCCACAAAATCTTCGGATTCTTTGCTTTTAAAACCCACATGACTTCCTCTTGCCAATGCCTATTTCTTTATTTTTTTCTCTCTGTGTCTTGTTGGATCAATTCGAAGAGAATAATGTACACCTTCCTTAAATTAATGTTTATGTCTTCTTTCGATTACTCAATCTCCTCTCTTATGTGTCACAATTCATGTAACCAAACCAAAATTATATCATCTTCGATAATCAAACCATAACAACATTAATTAATACCTACCTTACTTATAGCTACAACATCCCAAAAAACTCACAAAATCTATTCCTTATAATATATATTTTCTTAGATTTTAAGTTGCATTTCATCTTATAATGTCAATAAGTTAATAGAAAGAGAAATGTTTTTTTTTCTAAACAATAGAAAAATATTTTTTTTTGTGTAATATTTTTGACAAAATTATAAATTTTCTGGTAAAATTTGTAAATATTCTCATAATAAACAATCACCTAAGTTATTTATACGCTCAAGAAATTAACTTTTACTTTTATAATGATATCTTACTTTTTTTTTTCCTTTTTCATATTAAAAAAAAAAAATCAACCCCTTTATGTAACATTTTGTTAGTATTACCAGAGAATGATTATTCCTTTTTTTTTTAAATATCATGATTAGTATGGTTCTTATTTTCTATTTTAATTTTGTGATTATTTTTTGTTTATATTATTTTTATCGGTGTGGAAAATAAGCCGTAGAAGAGTTGTTATTGTTCTCACAAATTTCATTAACCTAAACAAATTTGAAATGAAGGGGACTTATGGACAAAAGGCCCAAAAGCAATAAACAAAATAAATGAGTGAAGTTAAATCCAATCAGAAATTAAGGAGTTAAAAATTATAGATAATAACCAATGAACAGTGGAAAGGGAACGACCCAATTAAATAAGCCCAATTACATAGCCCACTACAAATCCAAGAGTGTGATTGAAAACACAAACAATAAACAATGAATAATGAAATGTGTAACTATATATTAATACTTAAATTTAACTAAAGTGCGGAGGTAGTGCTATTATTGTTTTTACATTATCATCCAATTAGAGACTTTTGTATATATATATATATATATATATATATATATATATATATATTTTAAATATTAAGAATAATGATTAAATAAAAAAATAAAGAATAGTCGATAGTTGTATAAAGTTGTAGGTGATTTTTAATATGTTAAACGGTTTAAATGTGTAGTTAGTTTTAGTATTTATACTGGTAAAAAAATAAGCACATATGTCTTCACTTTTTTTTTATATAAAAAAATTATTGAGTAATTTTTAGTTTTTCTAGATGATTTTTAATATAAATAGTTGTTTTAGTTTAAAAAGTAGTTAAATTTCAGAAAAGAAAAATGGTCAAATAGAAAAAAAAATCATACAATTGATAAAATAATTACTTTTATTTAAAATTACTTAAAGAAAAAAAATTAAAAACAAAATGTATATATTAAAATGGGGATTTTTTTTTATATAATAATATAGACAGTATAGATTTTATAGATAATAAAATCATTATCTGTTGTAATAGAAGTTTTATTTATAATATACAATTGTAACTATTTTTTATAAAATTATTCACGCTGATAATATATTAAAACTACACCCTTAAAAGAATATATTGCAATTTAACCTGTTCGGCCCTCCGCATATTTGGAAAAATCTGTTTAGGACCATGCTTGATATTTAGAAACCTATTAGTAAAGAAGGTTAAACAAAGATAATTATTTTATACACCTCCCTTTATTATTAATGCACCAATTTTTTCAAGCAAATTTATCAGTAGTTATTGAAAATACGTTGAAAAACGTGTCTTTTTTTTTCTTTCTAGATAATCATTTTAGTTTTAAAAGAATTAAATATAAATAAATATTTCTTTGAAAGATAAAAAATAAGATATTTTTTTAATTTAAAAATTAATTACATTTATATAAAAATAACATTACTGAGTTTTACATCAATAATGTTAACAAATTATATTGATAACCAATTATACATTAAACATTGTCTCAAAATATATATTTCTTTTATGCAAACAATATTTTAATATAACACAAATAAACACTTATAAAATAATTTCAACAAAAGTTGATAGAATGTGAAGATCCAAATAAAATAGTTGTATTTTTAAATGGAAATGAAAATTTAGTTAAGGTAAAAATGGTTATTGGACCCTAGTTGGAGGCCGTCAAATCCATCAAACTAAAGGACACATGAGTTTCTCAACCAACTTTTCCTTTTTCTCTCTAGAAAACAGAAAACCATTTTTACCCTAAAACAATTTCTCTACCTTCTCTCTAAATTCTTAGCAAATTTAACTGTTCAATCTTTAAATAGGTGGTGCTCAAACGTTCACCGTGTTGAGAGTTCCGTAACGGACCGAAAAATTTCTTGTTTCCGACTGGGTGTCTTTGAAATTGGCTGTGAGGAGCATTGTTTAGAGCGTCCCTATCAAGTAAACTGTGAATCTTTCTAGATAAGGGGTTAGAAATTTCTCTGTATACATAATGTTGAGTGATAATTTTGATATAGTGTTTGCTGTTCCAGTTTGTTTGTGGAGTACACTTAAGTTGAGTGTTATGTTTTCTTATGCGAGGGAAATATGTACACACACACACACACACATATATATATATATATATATATATATATATATATATATATATTTATATATATTAAGTGTAAACTGAGAAAAAGTATGAATAGCAGTAGGGTGCATAGGTAACATGAAGGAAAAAGAAANGAGAAAGAGATGGGAAGATGGTGAACCCCAGATATGTTACAGAGCCTCAGTGGGTAGTTTTGGGATAAGTGTTTCAGGGTAGCAAGGATGAGTGGTTTCTTATGAAGGAAGTGGTGTTATTCTGAATGGGAAAAGCTACTACGGAAGAGAATAAGAAGAGGGTTGGGTGACTGAAAGTTGTTTATTTGATGGTTGGTGAGGGAGGTGGTGACGTGAATTTTCGTGGAAGAAGAAAAGAGAGAGGGATAGGTGTATTTGGCACGTGAATAAGTTAGAAATGAGAGAAAGACTTTATGAAAAAAAAAAGAATATGTGGGTGCTGGAACTGTATGGGAAAAAGGGCTTTAAATTGGGTGTTAAAATGGGAATTTTTAAATGAAAAGGGAATCGGGAGTGACAGTTTTCTTTACACAGCAGAGAAGATTTTCTTTACAGAGAAATATAGAGGAGAGAAAGTGTGCGTTATAGGTGAGATCATATGAGAAAGAATGTAATTGGATTTAAATGTAAATGCAAATAATGTTTAATAAAAGTATGTGAGAGAAAGGGAAAAGATTGGAGTGAGTGGAGGAATAGAAATGGAGCCAGGGGAGAAGAAGAAACTTACGTATGATGATGAGGATGAATTTTATGAAGTTGATTTTTCTATTAGAGAAGTTTATATATTAAATGCAGAGATTAATTTTGCTTTTATGTTTCATGTTTAAAGGATTTTGTTTTTCTGTTACATGTCTAAAGGGGTACATGAATGGTAGAATAAGAAGTGTTTATTTGGATATTTTATGTTATGGACATTGAATGGTGTAGGTTTCAAATAGGAAAAGATGGAAATTTGGAATTTGTTTGAATACCATAAAGGTTACCAAGGTTATTCAGCTAACTTAAATTTTATTTAATATTATATTATGATATATTTATAAATAATAGAATTATTAAGGTTATATTACGTGATTGAATTTTGGTTGCTAGAAATATATAAGGTGCAGGGATATTAATATAATATATATATATATATATATATATATATATATATATAT